>NC_079504.1:34063412-34143704 GCF_030052815.1 Hevea brasiliensis | reverse complement strand
TGCAACACATGAGATAAACCATGGATCAACTGCAAGCTCATAACCGCATGTTAGAGAATCAATTAGCTTAACAAGCAAGCTCATCAGGAACTAAATCCTATGGCAAACTACCTAGCCAACCATAAAAGCCCCGTGAACAATGTAAAGTGGTGACCTTGAGCTGTGGTAAGAAAGTTGGGTAAGAGAGCGAAAACCAAAAAGAAAAAAATGAGAGCATAAAAGAAGAAAAACCAATTAAGAGCAAGAAAAATGAAAAAGAGGAAGAAAGCAAAAGTGAGCAAGATGAGGGTGAGAAGCCACACATTCTACTTGAACCTTACAAACTCACCCTTCCCTACCCTCAAAGATTCATTAAGTAGAAACTAGACAAACAATTTGGCAAATTCCTTGAGGTGTTAAAGAAGTTGTATATCAATGTTCCCTTCATTGAGGCATTATCCAAAATGCCAAGTTATGCTAACTTTTTTGAAGGAAATTCTTATTAACAAAAGAAGGCTAGAGGATTATGATACCATTAACTTGGGAGAGCAATGCAGTGCTATAATTCAGAACAAGTTACCTCCCAAACTTAAGGATCTAGGTGTATTTTCTATTCCTTGTCATATAGGCAATAACTACATGGCAAATGCCTTGTGTGACCTTAGAGCCAGCGTTAGCCAATATATGAGAAGCTGAATATGAGAGAGTTGAAGCCCACTAACATGTATCTTTCATTAGCTGACCTTTCAATTAAGTATCCAGAAGGCATCCAAGAAAATGTGCCTATCAAGGTTGGGAAATTCGACATTCCAGTGGATTTTGTCATTTTAGACATGGAAGAAGACACAAAAATTCCTATCTTGTTAGGAAGGCCCTTTTTAGCCATAGCTGTTGCTCTAATTGATGTAAAAGGTGAGAAATTGACACTTAAAGTGGGATATGATCAGATGATAATCAACATCAATCTAGCCTTGAAGAAGAAACATAAAGAAGTAGACATCATAGATGAGATTATTCAAGAGCATTTCAGAAAAAGCTATCTATAAGACCCCCTTGAAAATTGCCTAGTCCATGGTGGGAGCATTGTGTTAGTAGTATGCCCTAGAGCATATCATTTAGTATCTTGTATATATTTTTATTAATAAAAGGCATTTCCACTTTTCCGTTTACATAATATATTTATGTGTAATAGAAAAGGTCCATTGATATTTTGTTAGAAATATTATTCTTAAGTTGTTAAGAATATGAGTGACAATATTTCTAGCACAAAGTATCATAAATAGGTTCACAATCGAGGATACTTCATAATAAGGACATGACTTATCCAGAAAGATTGTATTCATGTTTGTTCCCAAGTTATTTATATTAGATATAAATAAGATGGAATGGTGAGTCTCATGCCATATGACAAACATGATAGGCACTTATAAATGATAAGTAGGCCGAACCAGTGACACTTATGACAAGCACATGGAGTTTACTCTTGTCAATGTTTTGTCATAAATCATATCAGTGCATATAATCTTTAGACACGAGATATACAGTTTTCTTGTATATAGGTAGTTTGAGTTTGATCGCTTTCATACTTGTACTGTGTATGGGTATATGGGCATGTGTTGGCTCCTACTAGTTATATATGGAGGTAGGTGTTGATCAAGATGGAATCTGTTCCTCTAAGTAAATAGAGATAAAATCCTATGTTCATTTAATTGTTCTTGATGTTTCAAGTTCCTGGCCAGGACAGATAGATTTATTCAAAAAAGAGTTTCTGATGAGAAAATCTTTTTAATCGAGAACTGGAATTAAAAGAGAACATAATATTCATAGCAAATGGAGTTTGACATAAACCATGACTCCAGCTTGAGTTGGGATTTTGTAACAGAGAGATTCTAGTGCATGGTAACATATGATTATAGGTTCATTTAAGGTAAACCTTATTACTAATTGGGTGGCCATGGCATGCTATGCTAGGTGTTGACCGTGGTCTATGAGGTTCATAAAATGATTTAGAGAAATCATTTATGGTAAGAAAGAGTTCTGATGATATTAAGAGTTGATATCATGTCTCATTGCCAATTAGTGATGAGCCTAGTAAGTCACACACATACACAAGTTATCACCTATTTAAATATGATTTAATTAATTAATTAAAGAGTTTAATTGATTAATTAAATAGGTTTGGTTTGCAATTAAATTGCAAAGTCCCTAGCATGACTTGAAACCAAATCTAGATTATTGGATGTATAATATAAGTTAAATTTATATTTAAAGTGTTTAAATATGAATTTAATTAATGAGAAATTAATTAATAGAGATTAATTAATTAATTTATATTTGATATAAATTAATTAGAAGAAGAAAAATAATTATTTTGGGTTGAGAACTCAAAATTAAGACACAGGGGCATTTTGGTCATTTTGCAGTGTGACACGTGGCACCATGAGATGGTGACACGTGGCATAACACATAAGCTTGCCAAATGTTTTTTAATCATGTAAGATGATTAAAATCAAGATTAAATATAGGTTTGACACTTGGCACAATGTGATTGGGTCACTTAAACCTAGAGCTAATCAAAGGGTGACATGTGGCAAGGGTTTAATATGTTAACCTAGCTATTTAAGTGTTGTTATGAGAAAATAAAATACAACCAGCAGCCACACTCCTTTATCACGCCATTTTGCAGCCCTCTCTCTATTCTTCTTCATCTCTCATCAATTCAAAGAGATTAGCCATCAATCTCTTGAATTAAGAACACTAGAAACTGTTTCTAGTGTCCTGTTTACATCTTTAATCTCTTAAAAGGCAGAACTTAATTTTCTAATTAATAGAAAAAGCTTTAGAAGCTATTCAAGGGCTGCCATAGGTGTTCTTGGTGTGGACAAGCTAGAGGGACAACATCTGGTGTCACGAAAGGCGAATCTCAAAGCGCACTTGCGATGCATCAAGAGGTTAGTGTAATCGTTCTTGATTTAATCTAGGGTTCTAAAATTAATCTAATTAATTTTAAAATCTTAAATGGCAAATACAGATCCAAAAACATATTAAAAGAGTTTTAATATGTTGTTTATCATTGAAATCAAATAGATAAAAATAAATCTTGCATGATGCATGTGACCCTAGGTGAAAAATTTTGAATTCAATGGTATAAACTTGTGTTTTTCACGCTTCCGTTCCTTCAATCGGTATCAGAGCCACTATATTTGCCATTTAGATTGATGATTATATGATTTAATTGTGTGTTTGATCATGAGATCAAAAGTTTATTGCTGGTTGCAAAGTCAAAGTGGTGGCACAAATGATGAACACCATGGTGCGCATGGTTGATGCATCACAATGGTGTGCAAAGGTAAATGGATGGTGAATGTGTAACTGTTGTATGATTTAAGATCCATTTTATGTCTAATTAAATTGTTTAATTAGAATTTTTATCACATAATTAAATTACGATTCAAATCAGAATTTTAAAAATTGTTTGAATGTGATTCAAATCTGAATTTTAAAAGTTATTTGAATGTGATTCAAATCTGAATTTTTAAAGTTGTTTGAATCATATTTAAATCTGATTTTTTAAAATTGATTGAATAAAATTCAGATCTGATTTTTTAAAAAATGTTTGAATGTGATTCAAATCTGATTTTTTAAAAAATGTTTGAATGTGATTCAAATCTGAATTTTTGAAGTTGTTTGAATGTGATTCAAATCTGAATTTTTAAATTTGTTTGAATGAGATTCAAATCTGAATTTTTAAATTTATTTGAATCATATTCAAATCTAGATTTTTAAGTTGAATATGAGATATTCAATTTAATTTAAGTATGTATGTTTTATTTAATTGTTAAATAGTGATATGCATGATGGATGATCATGGACTATAAAAGACCAATGTGATTGGATTTATTTCTTTTATGTTTCTTTGGGATTGTAAATTAATTAATTTATTTTAATTTATTTTGGGCATGTATTATTAAGTTTGTAATAATTTTTGGGTTGTAATTTCATTTATTTAAGTTCTTGTAAATTCGCCTTGGTATGCCAAGGATTACCATGTAATATTGGATTGCAAGAAGTTCAAGGAGGTCAAGAGCATTGGTGGGACCAGTGGGAGGAATTCAAGATCAAGTGTTGATTATGTACTCCTTCAGCAACTCTTGTAAAATGAATGAAT
This sequence comes from Hevea brasiliensis, assembly GCF_030052815.1. NCBI lineage: Eukaryota > Viridiplantae > Streptophyta > Magnoliopsida > Malpighiales > Euphorbiaceae > Hevea > Hevea brasiliensis. The sequence continues at coordinate 34,139,557 of NC_079504.1, read as the reverse complement.
GAAATGCACCTAGGAATGCCCTGATTCAATTCTTGGTGGCTCAATTGAATCCCTTAGAAAGTCCATGATCATACCATATTTCGCTTATCCATGAATGCATGAGATGTATGGGAATGTATGCAATTATATGATATATGCATGCTAAATAGATAATGTGCAAAGTGAGACCTTAATAGTAAATAGAATGACCATAAAATCTTCCAAACAAATGATTAAGTTGGAAATGCTATAATTAAAGTAATTATAACATAGGCCCTCCATTGGGGCAATTATTTTAAGAAATTTTAAATAGTTGCATAAGATGCAATTTATTTAAGAGATTTTCTTAAGAATAATTGTTAAGCATGAGATGTTGTAAATATGTAAATGGTTTAGTGGCCAATATTGGATGTACCTGAGGACATTAAAATTATTTGCATAATTACTGGCTCAATGGGATCAACTGAACTAATGCAAGATAAGTTAATAATGGATGTACCTGAGATTTTGAGCATTAGGGGCTAGGTAAAGGATTGAACCTCACATGAGATGTGATGGGCAAAGAGTTGCTCACTTATAGTTTATTGTAATTCCAATAATGGATGTACCTGAGGATGATCAATAGAATTATAAGAATTCAGTCACCCACTAGAAATCCATCCAACTAGGATTTCCATTTTCTACTTTGGAAGTGTAGGATTCGCTAAGTTAGTGGGAGGACCAATTTGATTAAAAGACCATAATCATTTTGGTTAATTACATGATACATTTACTAATTAATCTGGTTATTTTCTGCAATTAAATTTCTGATAAAAATGATCACAAAACAACCACCACCATCCAATATCCTTGCAAGCATACTTGATCACAATAGGTTGACAAGGCCTAATCTGTCTGATTGGCTAAGAAATTTGAAACTTGTCCTGAACCTTGAACATATAGGATATGTTCTAGATTCAAATGTTCCTGGTCCCTTACCTCCAGAGGCCACACAAGAGGAACATGAAACTTTGGACAAGTGGAAGGAGCATGATATGAGAGCTAAGTGTTACATGCTTGCTTCCAAGAGTAATGAGTTACAGAAGCAACATGAGAACATGCAGAGTGCGAGTGAGATCCTCCTTCACCTACAAGAGTTGTATGGTGAGCACAGCAGGAATGCTAGGTATGAGATATCTAGACAGCTATTCTGTATGAGGATGTCTGAGGGACAAAATGTTGGGGATAATGTCCACAAGATGATTCAGCTAATTGAGAAGTTGGAATATCTTGACTTCAACATGGATTTCCAACTACAGACGGATTTGATCCTTCAGTCCCTTCCTGGGTCTTTTGGGCAATTTAGTGACAAATTTCCATATGACTCAACAGAATGCACCTTAGTAGTTTACTTAACATGCTGGATATTGCCTAAAAGAATATGCTGAGCAACAAAGGAAAAGAGGTAGCTTTGGTTGCATCTTCTTACTGGAAAGTCCAACAAGAAGAAGGGCAATAAGAAAAGAAACCTCGATTCTGGTCCTTCTAAGAAAATAGCTAAACAGAAAGGAAGACTAAAGGCGATGAAGGCAAAGGAAAGTGTTTCCACCGCCAACAGAAAGTGTTTCCATTGCCAATAAGAAAGTGTTTCCATTACCGAAGAAAGTGTTTCCACTGGCCAGAGTATAGCAATCTAAATGAAAGCAATGCCTTGGTGAAAAACAACTCAAGTTCCTAATATATTTGGCACTTAAGTTTATGTCATGTTGAAGAAGATAGTATTACAAAATTGTATAAAATTTTTATTCTATCCTTATTGGAATCTGAGCCTACTCCAACTTGTGAATCTTGCCTTGGGGCAAAATGACTAGATCACCCTTTGTTGGACAGGGGCTAAGAGTGAAAATATTTTGGAGCTAATACATAGTGATGTATGTGGTCCATTTAAAGAAATGGCTAGAGGGGCTTTCATTATTTTATTACCTTTCGATGATAAATCAAGGTTTGGGTATTTGTATTTGAAGAAATACAAACATGAATATTTAGAAAAGTTCAAAGAATTTAAAAAAGTAGTAGAAAATCAAACAGAAAGAGTATTAAAGCTCTTCGATCGGATCGTGGAGGTGAATATTTGAGTCGAATTTGATGAATACTTGAGAGAGCATGGCATTGTTTCTCAGCTGACTCCTCCAGGAACGCCACAACTGAATGGGGTATTTGAACGGAGAAATCGTACCCTATTGGATATGGTACATAGTATGATGAGCTATACTGATATGTCAATCTTCTTTGGGGATTTGCATTAGAATCACTTTGTATATTCGAATAGGATTCCATCAAAATCAGTTTCTTCCACACCTTATGAGATATGGCATGGAAGAAAACCAAGTCTTAAGCATGTTAAGATTTGGGGTTGTCCAGCTTATATCAAAAAGCTGAACACTGATAAATTGGAGACCAGATCAGAAAAAGGTCGATTTGTTGGATATCCAAAAGATAGTTTTGGATATTATTTTTATTTGCCTACTTCACAAAAGGTTGTGATAAGTAGAGATGCCACATTTCTTGAACAACAGTTTGTTCAAGAAGGAGGCAAAGGAAGGCAAATAGAGTTAGAATTGGAGAATTCTGACCAACCAACAGATCAGATGGATATAGATCCATCTAGTCAACCTATACCCGTTGATGAAACATCTACAGCTGTTCCTCGTAGAACAACCAGGGTATCTCACCCACCAGTGAGATATGGTTTTCTTCATGAAGAAGAACAAGAGTTGTCTACTCATGAAGAAGTAGATCATGGAGATGATCCACTTACCTATGAAGAAGCTATATCAGATATAGACTCTTCAAAATGGATTGATGCTATGAAATCCGAGATTGATTCCATGTATAAGAATCAAGTTTGGGATCTTGTTGACCCACCTGAAGGTATTGTACCTATAGGGAACAAATGGGTTTTCAAGAAGAAAATTGGTTCTGATGGAAAGGTAGAGACCTATAAGGCAAGGCTAGTAGCGAAAGGGTTTCGCCAAAGGCAAGGAATCGACTATGAGGAGACTTTCTCGCCTGTTGCCATGCTTAAATCAATTAGGATTTTATTAGCAATAGCTGCGTACTATGATTATGAGATTTGGCAGATGGATGTCAAAACAGCTTTTCTCAATGGATACATTGAAGAAAACATTTTCATGGAACAACCTAAGGGATTTGAATCCCAAGATGGTTCCAAGGTATGCAAGCTAAAGCGATCCATTTATGGGTTGAAACAAGCTTCGAGGAGTTGGAACATTCGTTTTGATGAAGCCATTAAATCCTTTGGTTTTATCAAAAATGAGGATGAGCCATGTGTATATAAGAAGGTTAGTGACAGTGCTATCACTTTCCTTGTCTTATATGTGGATGACATACTGTTGATGGGTAATGACACAGGTATGTTGACAACTATAAAGGTATGGTTGTCAAATACATTCTCCATGAAAGACTTAGGGGAGGCAACCTATATTCTTGGGATTCACATCTATAGAGATAAAGCGAAAAGAATAATTGGTTTATCCCAAAGTCTATACTTTGAAAAGGTGTTAAAGAGGTTTAACATGCTTGATTCCAAGAGAGGATTGTTACCAGTGAGACATGGTATCCATCTTTCTAAAGAGATGTCTCCAAAGACACCTGAAGAAAAAGATAAGATGGCCAAGAATCCATATGCTTCGGCTTTTGGAAATTTAATGTATGCAATGTTGTGTACTAGGCCGGATATCACATATGCTGTTAGTTTGACTAGCAGGTATCAATCCAATCCAGGTTTGGAACATCGATAGTCACAAGAATATCCTTAAGTACTTGAGAAGAACTAAGGATTTATTCTTGATTTATGGAGGTGGAGACTTGCAATTGGATGGTTATACCGATTACGATTTCCAATCGGATATCGATGATAGAAAGTCTACCCGGATATGTGTTCATTTGTAATGGAGGTGCGATCATTGGAAGAGTTCCAAAGCGAGCACGATTGCGATTCCACTACAGAGGTTGAGTATATTCGCATCGAGATCGCAAAGGAAGTCGCTTTGGATAAAGAAGTTCGTGGAGAACTTACAGAGTTCCTTCCATTGAGTCAGCGGTTCCACTACCGTGACAACAATGGAGTAGTCATACTGAGCTAAGGAACTAAGGTCTCACCCAAAATCCAAACACAGAAAGGCACTACCACATTATCAGACATATAGTTGGGCAAAGGCGATATAGCCATGCAGAAAAATAACATTAGCTGAAAAAAATTCAGCTGATCCATGCACTAAGCCTTTGTCACAAGCTCAGTTAGACTGACATCTTGAGAAGATGGGTCTAAGGTATTGTAATGAATGGCTCTAGTGCTAGTAGGAGATTGTTAGTAGTATGCCCTAGAGCATATAATTTAGTATGTATCTTGTATATATTTTTATTAATAAAAGGCATTTCCACTTTTCCGTTTACATAATATATTTATGTGTAATAGAAAAGGTCCATTGATATTTTGTTAGAAATATTATTCTTAAGTTGTTAAGAATATGAGTGACAATATTTCTAGCACAAAGTATCATAAATATGTTCACAATCGAGGATACTTCATAATAAGGACATGACTTATCCAGAAAGATTGTATTCATGTTTGTTCCCAAGTTATTTATATGAGATATAAATAAGATGGAATGGTGAGTCTCATGCCATATGACAAACATGATAGGCACTTATAAATGATAAGTAGGCGAACCCGGTGACACTTATGACAAGCACATGGAGTTTACTCTTGTCAATGTTTTGTCATAAATCATATCGATGCATATAATCTTTAGACACGAGATAGCACTGTTTTCTTGTTTATAGTTAGTTTGAGTTTGTTTCTGCTTTCATACTTGTACTGTGTATGGGTATTTGGGCATGTGTTGTCTCCTACTAGTTATATATAGAGGTAGGTGTTGATCAAGATGGAATCTCCTCTAAGTAAATAGAGATAAAATCCTATGTTCATTTAATTGTTCTTGATGTTTCAAGTTCTGGCAGACAGATAGATTTATTCAGAAAGAGTTTCGATGAGAAAATCTTTTAATCAAGAACTGGAATTAAAAGAGAACATAATATTCATAGCAAATGGAGTTTGACAGAAACCATGACTCCAGCTTGAGTTGGGATTTTGTAACAGAGAGATTCTAGTGCATGGTAACATATGATTATAGGTTCATTGAAGGTAAACCTTATTACTAATTGGGTGGCCATGGCATGCTATGCTAGGTGTTAACCATGGTCTATGAGGTTCATAAAATGATTTAGAGAAATCATTTATGGTAAGAAAGAGTTCTGATGATATTAAGAGTTGATATCATGTCTCATTGCCAATTAGTGATGAGCCTAGTAAGTCACACACATACACAAGTTATCACCTATTTAAATATGATTTAATTAATTAATTAAAGAGTTTAATTGATTAATTAAATAGGTTTGGTTTGCAATTAAATTGCAAAGTCCCTAGCATGACTTGAAACCAAATCTAGATTATTGGATGTATAATATAAGTTAAATTCATATTTATATTTAAAGTGTTTAAATATGAATTTAATTAATGAGAAATTAATTAATAGAGATTAATTAATTAATTTATATTTGATATAAATTAATTAGAAGAAGAAAAATAATTATTTTGGGTTGAGAACTCAAAATTAAGACACAGGGGCATTTTGGTCATTTTGCAGTGTGACACGTGGCACCATGAGATGGTGACACATGGCATAACACATAAGCTTGCTAAATGTTTTTTAATCATGTAAGATGATTAAAATCAAGATTAAATATAGGTTTGACACTTGGCACAATCTGATTGGGTCACTTAAACCTAGAGCTAATCAAAGGGTGACATGTGGCAAGGGTTTAATGTGTTAACCTAGCTATTTAAGTGTTGTTATGAGAAAATAAAATACAACCAGTAGCCACACTCCTTTATCACGCCATTTTGCAGCCCTCCCTCTATTCTTCTTCATCTCTCATCAATTCAAAGAGATTAGCCATCAATCTCTTGAATTAAGAACACTAGAAACTGTTTCTAGTGTCCTGTTTACATCTTTAATCTCTTAAAAGGCAGAACTTGATTTTCTAATTAATAGAAAGAGCTTTAGAAGCTATTCAAGGGCTGCCATAGGTGTTCTTGGTGTGGACAAGCTAGAGGGACAACATCTGGTGTCCTGAAGATGAATCTCAAAGGCGCAGACATTGCGATTGCATCAAGAGGTTAGTGTAATCGTTCTTGATTTAATGTAGGGTTCTAAAATTAATCTGATTAATTTTAAAATCTTAAATGGCAAATACAGATCCAAAAACATATTAAAAGAGTTTTAATATGTTGTTTATCATTGAAATCAAATAGATAAAAATAAATCTTGCATGATGCATGTGACCCTAGGTGAAAAATTTTGAATTCAATGGTATAAACTTGTGTTTTTCACGCTTCCGTTCCTTCACATTGATGATGATAACCCTAACATAGCTGCTTTTGCACAACAATTAGAGAACTCATCACCACACCCTGAAGATATAATTTTTTAGCTTAAAGAAATGCAGACTTTGAAGATTAAACTACCATCATTGATGGTAGAGGATGCCCCAGAGGTAGATCTTAAACCTCTTCCTTCCAATCTCAGGTATGCTTTTCTTAGACCTAATGAAACATATCCTGTTATAATTAATGCATCTTTGATTGATATTGAGATTGACAAATTGTTGAGAATTTTGAGAGAATATAGGAGAGTTTTGGGTTGTACAATTAATGATATAAAAAGGAATTAGCTCAATAGTTTGTATGCATAGGATTTTCCTAGAGCCAAATAGTAGACCTTCTATTAAACACTAAAGGAGACTGAATCCTACAATGAAGGATGTTATCAAAAAGGAAATCCTAAAATTTCAAGCTGTGGGTATCATTTACCCTATTTCTGATAGTAAATGGGTTAGTCCTATGCATATTTAACAAAAAAGGGTGGAGTGACAGTTGTTAAAAATAAGAATAATGAATTGACACCAATTAGAACTACTACAGGGTGGAGTGACAGTTGTTAAAAATAAAAATAATGAATTGATACCAATTACATAGACTATAGAAAGTTAAATAATGCCACAAGAAAAGACCATTTTCCTCTCCTTTTTATAGACCAAATGTTAGAAAGATTGGCCAAGGATTCTTATTTTTGTTATTTGAGTGGATATTTGGGATTTTTCCAAATCCTAATCTATCCAAAAGACCAAGAAAAAACCACCTACACCTGTCCCTATGGCACCTTTGCTTACTGAAGAATGCCATTTGGATTGTGTAACACACCTGCCACCTTTCAGCGGTGCATGATGGCCATTTTTTCTTACTTTATTGAAGAATTTATGGAGGTCTTCATGGATTACTCTTTAATATATGGAACTAATTTTGATTCATGCTTGACTAATTTATCTGAGGTTTTGCAGAGGTGTGCTAACAATGATCCGGTATTGAACTAGGAGAAATGCCACTTCATGGTCAAAGAGGACATCATTTTAGGGCATTTGGTCTCAAATAGGGGAATAGAAGTTGGCAGAGCCAAGATAGAAATTATTGAAAAAATGCCTCCTCCAACCACTGTCAAAGGAGTGTAGAGTTTTCTTGGACATGCTAGATTTTATTGGCGATTTATTTAGAATTTCTCTAAACTAGCTAAACCTTTAACAAATCTTTTGAATCATGATGTTAAATTTGATTTTAATCAAGATTGTATGGATGCTTTTTGAGGTTAAAGATGGCATTAATGATAGCTCCCATCATGTAACCTCTAGACTAGATTTTGCCATTCGAAATTATGTGTGATACAAACGAATTTGTTGTTGGAGCTGTCCTTGGCCAGCGAAGAGATTAAAAACCTTATGCCATTTATTACACAAGTCAAACCCTTGATGAGGCTCAAATTAACTATGCTACAACCAAAAAGGAGTTCCTTACAATAGTGTTTGCACTCAACATGTTCTGCTCTTACTTGGTAAATTCCAAGGCAATTGCTTTCACTGATCATGAAATAATTAGGTATTTAATGGGCAAGAAAGAAGATAAATCTAGGTTGATTAGATGGATTTTGTTACTTTAGGAATTTGACCTAGAAATAAAAGATAAAAAAGGTATTGAGAATGTAGTGGCTGATCATCTTTCTAGGCTAACAGTTGAAAATGATGATGATGATATTGTCCCAATTAATGAATTTTTTATGAATGAGCAGCTGTATGTTTTTAAATCTACACTTTCATGGTTTGCTGATATTGTGAATTATTTGTCTTGTGGTGTCTTGCCACCTGATTTATCTTCGCAACAAAAGAAAAGATTTTTGCATGATATTAGATTTTATTCTTGGGAAGAGCCTCTTTTATTTTGAAGATGTAATAATGGGATAATGGGATAATTAGGAGATGTATGCATGAGAAGGAAATAAATGATGTTATCTACCATTGCCACTCCTCTGAGTATGGTGGTCATTGTAGTGTCTCAAAAACTATTAAAAAAGTCTTAACATTTGGTTTTTATTGGCCTAATATGTTTAAACACGTGAGAGATTTCATAAGTGTGATAGGTGTCAGAGCGTAGGTAATATTTCAATGAGAGATGAGATGCCCCAATAGTCCATATTCGAAATTGAATTATTTAATGTGTGGGGAATTGATTTCATAGGGCCGTTTCCATCCTCATATGAAAATAAATATATCTTGGTAGGGGTAGACTATGTATCTCAATGGATAGAAGCTATCACTACACCTACCAATGATGCAAAAACTGTGGTAAATTTTTGAAAAAGTTTGTTTTAACTAGATTTGGTGCCCCATGTGCCATAATCAATAATGGTGGTAGCCATTTTTGCAACCACCAATTTGAAAAGTTAATAAAAAAGTATGGGGTAAAGTATAGGATTGCCACACCTTATCACCCTCAAATAAGTGGCCAAGTAGAAATCACAAATAGGAAACTTAAGCAAATCTTGGAGAAAAATGTCAGCAAGTCTAGAAAAGATTGGTCCCTTAAGTTAGATGATGCTCTTTGGGCATATAGAACATCTTTTAAGACTCCCATAGGAACTACAACTCATAGGTTAGTTTTTGGGAAATCATGCTATCTACTTGTAAAGTTAGAACATAAAGCCTATTAGGCTATAAGAGCAATCAATTTTCATTTAAAGGTTGCTGGACAGAAAAGACTTTTGCAACTTGATGAACTAGATGAGTTGAGACTTAATGCTTATGAAAATGCCAGGATCTGTAAAGAAAGAACAAAAAAATGGCATGATATGCACATTAAGAAAAAGGACTTTAAGGAAGGAGATTTGGTGCTGCTATTCAATTCTAGGTTGAAACTCTTTCTAGGAAAATTAAATTCAAGGTTGTGAAAGCTTTTTTTTCAATCTTTATTTCTTTTTGTATTTTTGTTTTAATTTTTATATGCCCTTTATTCAGTTTTTGATATTGTTCTAATTTTTGTGAAGATAGGATAGACTTCATTGCAAGCAAATGAACATTTAAACATTTTAATTTTCTATTTAAAATTTTAGTTTTAAATTTGTTTCTTTGAATTTTTTTCATTTTCTTTGGTTGAGTATTTGCTGGTTGGTTTTGCAGGTTTATTTGTCAATCTGTTAACCTTAACAGGAAGTTTCTAAACATTTTCATCTTTGTTTAAAAAAGAAAATCAATTAAATGTGGATTTATAAATTGGTGCTTTGTGAATTTTTGATGTGTATTTGATGAATACAGGCTTGAGCAATTAGAAATTGTGCAACAAAGGTCTGATTACTTAAACTTTATTTTGTTTAATTTTTTCCAGGTATTGTGCCAATATGTCAATTTTGCACAAAAAGTTGCACAACCTTTTGTACAACTAATTAAGGTTGTGTTAAGGCTTGTGTTTACCGGGCACAATTTTACGCAGAAAGTTGCATAGCTTTTAGCACAACTTGCATGCCTCTGTCTTGACTTATGTTTTTTATTGGGTTTTGAGGTTGGCAACCCAATCCACCAATATGGGCACATGTCCAAGATCTTCAAGCCCACCTGATTGATAAACCCATTTTATATAGGTATTTTTGTGTAGTTTTACACCCATTTTACCCTTTTTAGTTTAGTAATTTTATGCTTTTAATGCTTATTTTAGTTAATTTGTTAATTTTAGTTTCATTATATTTGATTTTTTAAATTTTAATGTTTTTTTATAGGTTTTAATATGGTTTAAAGGCAAAAAGATCCACATAGAAGAAATTCAAAGTGATTTAGAAGCTTAAAGTAGTGTGAAAAATGAAGAAAATTTGCTTAAAGAAGAAGACCAGCTGAGATTTTCAAGGGCTTTAACATGCCCCATGTTGAGGGTCATGTAAAGATAAGAGTCAGCCAGCAGGAATCCACATGAGGCATCTAAATTCAACACTGGGTCGTATAAATAGAGATTTTGGAGTAAAATACGCCGAAAGTTTCAGGGACTCCCACATGCCCCATGTAGCTGGTCGTGCAGAATCTAAAGGCTCCTCCTCCGAATCAATATGAGGCATGTTGAAAATAACTTGAATCAACATGAGGCATGTGGGATGGCACTGGCAGATTTGCTAACATGGAAAAATTTTCTCTTTTCACACCTTTTACACCTTTTGTCTTTATCCCTTTAGAGACCATTTTTAGGGCAAATCTTGAGGGGATATATAAGCATCATATTCTCATTTTTACTATAAGGAGAAAGAGAGAGAAAAATCAAAAGAGGAAGGAAAGAAGGAACCACGCCATTTTTGGAGGAAGAACACCTGCAGAGTGACGTTTCCAGCTTCCATTTTCAGAGATTTGGATTCTCTTCTTCTGGGTTCTTTTATTTTTAGTCTTATTTTCATGTTTTCTTGCTCTATTTCATACTTACCAGTTGTAAATACAAGCATGAGTGAGTAGATACCTAGGATTTCAGAGTTGGGTGTAATGATTTAAGTTTTATTTGTGGATTTGGACTGGTTTTAACCAAATTTTAGTATATATAAGTTTTGATTCTTATCTTGTGTGCTTATTTACATACCCATTGTTGGTACCCTTTGGGTTTTGTTCTTAATCTTAGATTGAAGGACCGAGAGGTGAAAATCTATGATAGATAATCAAGATAATGAACTTAATCACCTAGTGTTAGAAATAAACTAGTGGGTTAAGAGGAATTTCAAGTTGATTAAAGTGCTTAAAGGGTTTTGGGTAATTAAACATCGCATGAGAATGGGGTTTAGTTTCCTTTAAAACACTATTTAGTTTGCTTGAAAGAGAAATTAAAGGAAATCAGAATCAACTTCCTTCAAACTTGTATTTTCCTTAATCTTGGTTTTGCCTATCCAAATCCTGATAAAATTTACTTTATGAATGTCACACCCTACCCCTCTGTAAGGCATAACATGATCCCGTAGTAGACCTAATGAATTACCAACTCCGTCTACTGATAACCCATTAAATACACTACAAGGGATTTTAAAAACTTTTCTTACTTCTTTTACAGTGGTGAGCACTATTTACAGGTGTTAAAAACCTTTTTGAACTGAAGTGATAGAACTAATACATTTGAATTATTTGGAATTTCTATAAAAATTTTAGCAGAGTGCCATCTGTATTTTGGACAAAACAGTTCTTCAGAAAACCTGTAAAAAAAACACTTCAATATATTTACAAATCTCAACTCCAACATATTTCTCAACACAACATTTTTCTCAACTCAATTCCACAGTGACTTTTTAAAGACTGAGATACAGAAATATAATGCAAATTTTTACAAGCCAAGTAACTCATAATTATTTTACAACTTCAAGGTACAATTTGAATTTACAACTGCTCAAAACCAAAAACAAAATATACATATAGTGAATATATATTACAGTACAAAATGCAAAAAGTGGTATACTCGTTATACCCAAAAATCTCTCGCTGGAGGTATTAGCAGCCTAGTCTGCTGCCCTGTCTGTCTGTCTACTGCGACAATAAAAGCTATCATTTGAGACAATGTCTCAGTGGTGCACAACATTAACCAAATACAATTTAAATCACAATTCATAAGTCATGTAAATAGTGGATACTTAAAATCATAGATAAATTCAAGACAATAAATGTTAATGAGAATTTAAACTCATTTCACAATCTTACAATATGCAACAATAAATCACACACAGCTTTAATCATGTTCCCAAGTTCAATTCATCCCAAAAGCCGATGGCTAATGAGGTATTCAATTCATCCCAAAAGTCAATGACTAATGAGGAATAACACAGCTAGCTAGCAAAAATATGAGTACTCATTCTATTCGTTCTCAACAGGCACGCACCTCAACACTTCAGCCATAGAGGGAATTCAATTCATCCCATTAGACAAGCTAGCGAGGAATACAATCAATGTACATGATAGCTGTGGTTTTAAACCAATTACAGTGCTTTTCAATCAATAAGTATCCGTCAAATATCATTCAAACCATTTTTTACAATTTCACAACTTAAAACAATAATATGCAAATATCATAATTTATTTCAATTGAAAATAATTCAAAAGAAATAGTTATTGTGCACAAACCTCTGATGACTGTCTCCTGGTTTGGACTCAGTGTTTCCTTCCCTTTCCCTGAGTCTTTGGTAACTGAGAAACACAATTTGATGTGTTTCAGTACTAAATTAAACTGTCTCTAACGATAATGTTCGATAAACAATTCATTGAATACCTTTATTTGCTTAATCAACCCATATATCGATCCTCGATGTGTTCTAGGTAAATTAGGTCTTAACATTATTAATATGTCATATTCGATAGTATTTTAGGGTTGGTACAGTTTACCAAACTCATTTCCTTGTTTAGTGCATTTTAATGCAACTTGCTGGATTCCGGGATACTAGTTTGACCTAGCCGGACGACCTAGTTTCTTCGATTTTCGGGTTTCGGTCAAAACTACAAACTTGTAGATCTATGTCTTATGGAACGCGAGGAAAAATTTTAGGTCATTCCGAGTTAAGTAGACCAAGTTATGGTCATTATACTATTGCTGGTTAAATGGCATCAAATTAGCTCAATTTTAGGTCAATTTGGTCAACTCTGGTTCGGCCAGTTTTTGGACCCGAACTTGTGCAAGCTGTTTCACTTGCTTATGGTCATTTCTAGGCTTTGGTGTCTTCATAAGACTTGTAGGTATGGGTCTTAACTATTCATGGTTAAAATTTCAGGTTAATTGGACCTGTTTTGAGTGTGTTATGGCCTCAACACTAACTGCTGCCCAATTGGTAAATTTTCAGGCCTTATTGCACCTTAATCCGAATTGGTCATTTTTCATGTCACCTTGCAAGCAGAATTTTGGTATGCTTTCTCAATGAAAGTTGGCACATTTTGTGCCTAGTTCCACCTCCAATTGGTCTCATACCAATTGAGTTACACATTTAAAGTTATAGGCTAAAATGCATACTGCCCTTAATTACCTTGCTTAAACATACATCAATTACACATTTACCTTACTATATGTCTACTTCCCTTACCAATTCTGTTTTGGTACATTACCAAAACTACATACCACTTCACTTTAAAGTTACTTTGGGCAGATTACAATTATCCTCAATGCACCAATTAAAACTCAAATTTACAAAGTCTAAGTACAATCACATATACACCTAAACATTACTCATTCTTACATACACTTTACACAACCAATCTATATACATATCCATCAATCCTCAATGTCAATATTCTGCCAATACCTTCATGAACTCATACATTTATCAAAGTGTCCCAAGGCTGCCGAAATATTCTACAATACCAAAGTGTCCCACAATTCGTCAATCTCCAATTCAAGTACACAATCACTACATTTTCATGGAAATAACTTACTAGGATATTAAATCCCTCTACTCAACATGAATTTACATCAAATATATGTAATAATAAATCATCAAATACACAACTCCATGGCTGTCTAAACTGGATATATCAAGAACTCTTCAAACTTGAAAATTTTCTTCACAAAGCATACACCCATAACATGTACACAAAGTTTAACAAAGCAATATTCAAAAATGTAAACTTACCTATGGTTGGGACTTGCTAAACCTTGACTAAACTTCTTGATTTTGGTATCAAGCTCTTCCTTATGATGTATAGACAATTTTTAATGAAGCTATCTACGTGATTAGAGTTGAAATGGGGGACTGGATCAAGCTCATGCAAAAACGGCAATGGAGGATTTTCTTCCTTCTCAAATCGGCATGGATGAATTCATTTGGAGAAGATGAAGTTTCAGCTTGCATTATGGACTTACACCTGCCCCATTATCCTTAGTTTATTCTTTTAGTGGTCCACTTACTCTAATTAATTCATATTATAAGTTTAATTTCCCTTTATCCCACATTAAACCCTTAATTCTTGTTATTTACTTTAGGTACCACCAAATTAATTTTTCATTTTATTTTCTAAGTGTAATATTATTTATTTTTAATGGACATTTAGGTCAAAAGACAATTTGGAATGTCAAATGACCATAATGCCCCTGTTCGGGTTGCATTCCCAATTTTTCGGTAACACCGGGTTTTGTCTGTTTTTCGATTTCTCACTTTTCTTTGTACTAATTATTTAATTTTTCTTTGATATTTCTAATGATATTTATACTTCAATTGATGTCTCTTTAAGTCCTAAAAATATTTTCCAGGGTTCCCCGCAGTCTAGGGCTAGTCAACGGTCCACGCCGTGACTTCCCGGTGTGGTCACCCATCGCTAGGGTTCCCGGCTCGCTTAACTTGGTTACATTTCTTTGCTATTATTTTTCCTTTGTTTTTCTTGTATTTTCTTTTCTTGTATTTTATTATTTTATGTCTCCTCACTCATATTGAGGTGTAGTTCTAGGTATCCTAGCCGTCCGGATAGCACTGGTCATCGGAACAGCAGAACGCACTACCGAACTTAGGGGTGTTACAATTCTCCCCCCCTTAAAAAAATTTCATCTTGAAATTTTACCTGGTATTAGTCTCTGAACAGCTGTGGGTGCTGTCTTCTCATATCCTCTTCACGTTCCCAAGTAACTTCCTGGCCTGAATGATGGTTCCACAAAGACTTTAACGTGTGTATCTGCTTATTCTCACCGCTTCACCTCATAAGCCAGAATTTTCATGGGTTCTTCCTCATATGTGAGGTCTGGATTTACTTCAATCTCTTCAACTAATAGTACATGAGATGGGTCAGATCTGTACCTCCTTAACATGGACACATGGAAGACACTGTGTATCCTTGCTAGCTCTGGAGGTAATGCCAATCGATATGCCAAAGGACCCACTCTTTCTAGAACCTCATATGGTCCGATGAAACGAGGACTCAGTTTCCCCTTTCTGCCAAATCTCATAATTCTCTTCCAAGGAGAAACTTTGAGGAATACCTTATCACCCACTGCATATTCAATATCTCTTCTCTTCAGATCAACATAGGACTTCTGGCGGTCTGATGCAGCCTTAAGTCTATCTCTGATCAATCTGATCTTTTCCTCTGTCTGCTGGACAATTTCTGGCCCAATCATCTTCCTTTCACCTACTTCATCCCAACATAAAGGAGTTCTGCACTTTCTGCCATACAATGCTTCATATGGAGGCATCCCAATGCTTGATTGGTAGCTGTTGTTATAAGCAAACTCAATCAAAGGCAAGTGTGTATCCCAACTACCTTCAAATTCAATCACACAAGCCCGTAGCATATCCTCCAATATCTGAATAACCCTCTCGGGTGGCCATCATGCGTGGGTGGAATCTTGTCTTTGAAGTTCAATCTAGTTCCTAGGGCTCTCTGAAGACTACCCTAGAATCTAGAAGTGAACCTAGGATCTCTATCAGACACAATTGATACTGGCACTCCATGCAATTTTACAATCTCATATATGTACAATCTGACCAATCTTTCCAGGCTATAATCCATCCGAACTGGCAAAAAGTGAGCAGACTTGGTCAATCTGTCAACTATAACCCATGCATCATGACTACTCTGTCCTTAGAAGTCCTGTAACAAAATCCATAGTTATTTGTTCCCATTTCCACTCTAATCGACAAAGGATGTAACAAACCATTGGAACTTGATGTTCGCCTTTACTTGCGACAAGTTAGGCATTTGGAAACAAATTCAGCTATATCTCTCTTCATGCCCATCCACCAAGAATGCTCTTTCACCCTCTGTACATTTTAGTTCCACCAGTGGTGCATAGCAAATGGAGACTCATGTGCTTCCTTCATAATGATCATCTCAATTCCACATCACTAGGAATGCACATTCTACTCGATGTAGCAATAAACCATCATCTCTCACAGAATTCGGGTTTCTTGCCTGCTGGACTTCTTTCGGTAACCGATATTTTTCATCACTCGAGCAGCCATTACGATCGATCAATCAACACCGTGTACATGCCATGCAACTACTGTTTGTCCTCATCATCAATCTCTAAACCGCATCTTTGTCAGGCTTTCAATTCATATACCATGGACAAAGGAGAAACTCTGAGACTTGCCATAGTCTTGCGACTTAAGGTGTCAGCCACCACATTTGCTTTCTCTGGCTGATAGTCTATTAAGCAATCATACTCTTTAATGAGTTCTAACCATCTCCTCTGCCTCAAATTCAATTCCTTCTGGGTGCCCAAATACTTCAAGCTCTTGTGATCTGTGTAAATGTAGCATTTCTCCCCATACAAATAGTGTCTCCAGATCTTTAGAGCAAAAACAATAGCTGCTAACTCCAGATCATGTGTTGGGTAGTTCCTCTCATGCGGTTTCAGCTGGCGTGATGCATAAGCAATGACATTCCGATCTTGCATCAGTACACAGCCTAACCCATTGTGAGAAGCATCACTATAAACTGTGTATTCTTTACCCGGAGTAGGTAAAGTGAGGACTGAGCTTGATTAAACACCTCTTCAACTCATCAAAACTTTCGGCATTTATCATCCTTTGAAATTTCACATCTTTCCAAGCGGTTTGGTAAGTGGAGAAGATAACATAGAAAACCCCTTCACAAACCGACGGTAATATCCACTAAACCTAGCTGCAATTTACGTGATGTTCCTAGGTGGCTTCCAATTAAGGATAGCTTCTACCTTCCGAATCTACCTTGATCCCTTCACCGACACAACATGTCCCAAAAAGGAGATTTCTTTCAGCCAAAATTCACATTTCGACAATTTGGCGTATAGTTGTTTCTCCCTTAAAGTCTGCAGTACAATCCGCAGATGTCTGTCATGCTCCTCTGCATTCCTCGAGTATATCAAAATGTCATCAATAAACACCACCACAAATTGATCAAGATATGGTCTGAAGATAGTGTTCATCAGATCCATAAAAGCAGCTGGAGCATTTGTTAACCCGAATGGCATTACTAAAAACTCATAGTGGCCATACCGAGTTCTGAAAGCAGTTTTTGGAATACTCTGCTCTTGCACCTTCAACTGATCGTAACCAGATCGCAAATCAATTTTGGAGAATACAGCTATACCCTTCAATTGATCAAACAGATCATCAATGCGAGGCAATGGATATCTGTTCTTTATTGTCACCTTATTCAACTGCCGGTAGTCAATGCATAAGCGGAGAGTACCATCCTTCTTCTTAACAAACAACACTGGTGCTCCCCAAGGTGACACACTAGGGCGGATGAAGCCCTTTTCAAGTAATTCTTGCAATTGTATCTTCAACTCCTTCAACTCTGCTGGTGCCATTCTGTATGGTGTTATGGAGATTGGATCCACACCAGGCATAACATTAATTTCAAACTGCACTTCTCTTTCCGGAGGTAATCCTGGCAATT
Source organism: Hevea brasiliensis (assembly GCF_030052815.1). Classification (NCBI taxonomy): domain Eukaryota; kingdom Viridiplantae; phylum Streptophyta; class Magnoliopsida; order Malpighiales; family Euphorbiaceae; genus Hevea; species Hevea brasiliensis. The sequence continues at coordinate 34,121,770 of NC_079504.1, read as the reverse complement.
CATCAGGAAACACATCTGGAAAGTCATGTACTGTAGGGATGTCTTTCAATGCTGGACTCCCCACTTGGGTGTCTACCACATGTGCCAAGTATGCTTCACACCCCTTTCTGATCATTTTTCTGGCTAGTGTAGCCGAAATGATGTTTGATGGCAATAACTGCCTTTCCCCTTGTATCACGGATCAGCATCGAGGAGACCAAAAGTGATCTTGACCTCAAGTCAATCATGGCATGATGCCTAGCTAACCAATCCATGCCCAAGATGATATCATAATCTCTGAAGGGCATTTCAATGAAATCAGACAGGAAAGTGTGTCCTTGGATCACCAAAGAACAATCTCTATACATTATATTAACCCTAACCTCCTGTCCTAGCGGACTTGTTACTAGCACCTCAAAGTCCATTTTTGTACATGGAACAGCAATGCAATCAATGATGCTAGCACTCACATAAGAATGGTTAGAACCCGGATCAAATAGCACAAACACATCTTGGTTAAAAGTTGAGAAGGTACCAGCCACAACATCAGATGTCTCAGCCTCTTCCCTCTGTCTCATTGCATAGACTCTGACCGGAGCATTGTCTTGCTCTGAATGTTTCACTTTGCCTTGGCTGCCTGCTGGGTTACCTCTACCCCTGCCTCTACCTCTGCTGGGTGGTTGTGAACTTCTTATGACAGGGCTCTGACCTGACCCTTCTGCAGTAGTAGGAGGTGGTCCAACTCTGCGACTACTGGTGCAGTCCTTGGCAAAGTGTCCTGTGCCTCCACAGTTATAACAGGCTCCAATAGCCTTATAGCATATCCCACCATGATTTCTTCCACAAGTTTCACATTGGCGGGGAGGGTAGGAACTTCTGGTACTCTGTTGACCAGATAGGGGAGGTCTCTGTCCTGAATATCTTCCCCTACCAGATTTCTTGCCACCTCTGCCATGTCCCCCATAGTTCTTCCTCTTTCCAGTAGGACCACTGGAACTCTGTTCTACTGACTTTCCCTCTTTATCTGTCTTCTCTGATTTCTTTTTCTCAGGAGCAGTCTCAAGCTCAATTCTTTCCAACTCTAGGGCTTGAGAAATAAGTTCAGAGAAGTTAGTGTGTTTGAAGCCGACTACTTGTACTCTGACACTGGGCTTCAAGCCAGTTTCAAACCTCTTGCATCTTTCCCTGCTGGTAGAGAGTAGACTCACTGCATAATGGCTAAGGCGGGAAAATTCTCTTTCATACTCAGCCACTGATTTGCCCCCCTGTTTCAGACTTAGGAATTCTTGTAGCTTCTGGTCTACATAAGCATCAGGGACATATTTCTGTCTGAATTCCCTGAGAAAGTCATTCCAGGTCAGCACTGCAGGTTCTACCAGACTGTGGGGAATGGTTTTCCACCAATCATAAGCATCCCCCTGTAATAAAGACACCGAGTATTCAAATCTGAGCTCCTCTATACAATGCAGTTTCTTGAATACCCTATCCATCCTCTCTAACCACTGTTCAGCTTCTAGAGGATCTACTGTCCCTTTGAACTCTGTAGCCCCATATTTCATCAATTTATCATCTTGCTGGTAGGAGACTATGGTTGTACCACCGTGTATGCGTGTTGGGACTTGAGTAGGCACATTACGACCATTTGTTGGAACATTACTGACCATCTCACGAGCGAATCGAGCAGAAATCGATGCTGCGGTGGTGTTCTTGAACCACCGACATTATGTAGGCCTGGGGCATCCCCTTGCACCTCAGCCTCAATAGATTGATCGACTGAACGATCACCCTCTTCCATAGTCAATGCGAGGATTCTAGATCTCCTGAACAAATAACACAAGGAGATTTCCTCCCGTTAGTGCATATTTATAATGTAATGTATTGTATGTATCAAACAATGATATTGAGCAGTTGTATTATGAAGAAAGAATATTCAAATAACAGGTGAAAACAGAATTTAAAAACTTGGCTCTGATACCACCAAAACATGTCGCACCCTACCCCTCTGTAAGGCATAACATGATCCCGTAGTATACCTAATGAATTACCAACTCAGTCTACTGATAACCCATTAAATACACTACAAGGGATTTTAAAAACTTTTCTTACTTCTTTTATAGTGGTGAGCACTATTTACAGGTGTTAAAAACCTTTTTGAACTGAAGTGATAGAACTAATACATTTGAATTATTTGGAATTTCTGTAAAAATTTTGACAGAGTGCCATTTGTATTTTGGACAAAACAGTTCTTCAGAAAACCTGTAAAAAAAAACTTCAATATATTTACAAATCTCAACTCCAACATATTTCTCAACACAACATTTTTCTCAACTCAATTCCACAGTGACTTTTTAAAGACTGAGATACAGAAATATAATACAAATTTTTACAAGCCAAGTAACTCATAATTATTTTACAACTTCAAGGTACAATTTGAATTTACAACTACTCAAAACCAAAAACAAAATATACATATAGTGAATATACATTACAGTACAAAATGCAAAAAGTGGTATACTCGTTATACCCGAAAATCTCTCGCTGGAGGTATTAGCAGCCTAGTCTGCTGCCCTGTCTGTCTGTCTACCACGGCGACAATAAAAGCTATCATTTGAGACAATGTCTCAGTGGTGCACAACATTAACCAAATACAATTTAAATCACAATTCATAAGTCATGTAAATAGTGGATACTTAAAATCATAGTTAAATTCAAGACAATAAATGTCAATGAGAATTTAAACTCATTTCACAATCTTACAATATGCAACAATAAATCACACACAGCTTTAATCATGTTCCCAAGTTCAATTCATCCCAAAAGCTGATGGCTAATGAGGTATTCAATTCATCCCAAAAGTCAATGACTAATGAGGAATAACACAGCTAGCTAGCAAAAATATGAGTACTCATTCTATTCGTCCTCAACAGGCACGCACCTCAACACTTCAGCCAGAGAGGGAATTCAATTCATCCCACTAGACAAGCTAGCGAGGAATATAATCAATGTACATGATAGCTGTGGTTTCAAACCAATTACAGTGCTTTTCAATCAATAAGTATCCATCAAATATCATTCAGACCATTTTTCACAATTTCACAACTTAAAACAATAATATGCAAATAGTCATAATTTATTTCAATTGAAAATAATTCAAAAGAAATAGTTGTTGTGCACAAACCTCGATGATCGTCTCTCAGTCCGACTCAGTGTTTCCTTCCCTTTCCCTGAGTCTTTGGTAACTGAGAAACACAATTTGAAGTGTTTCAGTACTAAATTAAACTGTCTCTAACGATAATGTTCGATAAACAATTCACTGAATACCTTTATTTGCTTAATCAACCCATATATCGATCCTCGATGTGTTCTAGGTAAATTAGGTCTTAACGTTATTAATATGTCATATTCGATAGTATTTTAGGGTTGGTATGTTTTACCAAACTCGTTTCCTTGTTTAGTGCATTTTAATGCAACTTACTGGATTCCGAGATACTAGTTTGACCTAGCCGGACGACCTAGTTTCTTCGATTTTCGGGTTTCGGTCAAAAATAAAAACTTGTAGATCTATGTCTTATGGAACGCGGGGAAAAAGTTTAGGTCATTCCGAGTTAAGTAGACTAAGTTATGGTCATTATACTATTGCTGGTCAAATGGCATCAAATTAGGTCAATTTTAGGTCAATTTGGTCAACTCTGGTTCGGCCAGTTTTTGGACCCGAACTTGTGCAAGCTGTTTCACTTACTTATGGTCATTTCTAGGCTTTGGTGTCTTCATAAGACTTGTAGGTATGGGTCTTAACTATTCATGGTTAAAATTTCAGGTCAATTGGACTTGTTTTGAGCGAGTTATGGCCTAAATACTAACTGCTGCCCAATTGGTAAATTTTCAGGCTTTATTGCACCTTAATCCGAATTGGTCATTTTTCATGTCACCTTGCAAGCAGAATTTTGGTATGCTTTCTCAATGAAAGTTGGCACATTTTGTGCTTAGTTCCACCTCCAATTGGTCTCATACCAATTGAGATTACACATTTAAAGTTATAGGCTAAAATGCATACTGCCCTTAATTACCCTGCTTAAACATACATCAATGACACATTTACCTTACTATATGTCTACTTCCCTTACCAATTCTGTTTTGGTACATTACCAAAACTACATACCATTTCACTTTAAAGTTACTTTGGGCAGATTACAATTATCCTCAATACACCAATTAAAACTCAAATTTACAAAGTCTAAGTACAATCACATATACACCTAAACATTATTCATTCTTACATACACTTTACACAACCAATCTATATACATATCCATCAATCCTCAATGTCAATATTCTGCCAATACCTTCATGAACTCATACATTTATCAAAGTGTCCCAAGGCTGCCGAAATATTCTACAATACCAAAGTGTCCCACAATTCGTCAATCTCCAATTCAAGTACACAATCACTACATTTTCATGGAAATAACTTACTAGGATATTAAATCCCTCTACTCAACATGAATTTACATCAAATATATGTAATAATAAATCATCAAATACACAACTCCATGGCTGTCCAAACTGGATATATCAAGAACTCTTCAAACTTGAAAATTTTCTTCACAAAGCATATACCCATAACATGTACACAAAGTTTAACAAAGCAATATTAAAAAATGTAAACTTACCTATGGTTGGGACTTGCTAAACCTTGACTAAACTTCTTGATTTTGGTATCAAGCTCTTCCTTATGATGTATAGACAATTTTTAATGAAGCTATCTACGTGATTGGAGTTGAAATGGGGGAGTGGATCAAGCTCATGCAAAAACGGCAATGGAGGATTTTCTTCCTTCTCAAATCGGCATGGATGAATTCATTTGGAGAAGATGAAGTTTCAGCTTGCATTATGGACTTACACCTGCCCCATTATCCTTAGTTTATTCTTTTAGTGGTCCACTTACTCTAATTAATTCATATTATAAGTTTAATTTCCCTTTATCCCACATTAAACCCTTAATTCTTTTTATTTACTTTAGGTACCATCAAATTAATTTTTAATTTTATTTTCTAAGTGTAATATTATTTATTTTTAATGGACATTTAGGTCAAAAGACAATTCGGGATGTCAAATGACCATAATGCCCCTGTTCGGGTTGTATTCCCGATTTTTCTGAACACTGTGTTTTGTCTGTTTTTCGATTTCTCACTTTTCTTTGTACTAATTATTTAATTTTTCTTTGATATTTCTAATGATATTTATACTTCAATTGATGTCTCTTTAAGTCCTAAAAATATTTTCCAGGGTTCCCCGTAGTCCAGGGCTAGTCAACGGTCCACGCCGTGACTTCCCTCATGATCACCCATCGCTAGGGTTCCCGGCTCGCTTAACTTGGTTACATTTCTTTGCTATTATTTTTCCTTTGTTTTTCTTGTATTTTCTTTTCTTGTATTTTATTATTTTATGTCTCCTCACTCATATTGAGGTGTAGTTCTAGGTATCCTAGCCGTCCGGACAGTACTGGTCATCGGAACAGCAGAACGCACTACCGAACTTAGGGGTGTTACAATGAACCTTAACTCTGGAATCAATTTTTCCATTAATCAATTAAATTCTTAATTACTTGCTGAAATTATAGCAAATTAGTATAGTGCTTAGAATTTTAATTGCTTAATTCATTATAAATTCCTTATTTTCTCAATTTAATTTGCTGCATCTCTTACTTTATTTTTGGCACAAATTATTAATAGCCCAAATAATCGTGACTTTTATAGTTTGATACTGAAACAACAAATCTCAATGGGACAATATATTTTCTTTACTACTTGAATGACCCGTATACTTGCGGAGTACGCATTAAGTTTTTGGCACCATTGCCGGGGATTTATTTTTGTTTGATATTAAATGATTGATTGTTTGGTTAATTTGGGCATTTTATTTTTCATTTTAATTTCTTTTCTTTATTATTTTACTTTGAGATTTTCTTATTTTGGTTTTTCAGGTACCTATCTTTTATATGAGAAGAACAAAAAGTGCAGAGATTAACTTAATTTTTGACCCTGAGATTGAAAAGACAGCTAAAGCTTTGAGAGCAGAATCTAAAAGAAGAAAAGCTAAACTCAGACTTCAAAGACAGCAAAAGCAACATCAAGAGCAACAAGTGATAGAAGCTATGGCAAACAACAACGGATCAATTAAGGATCATGCTTTTCCTAGTTTTGAAGATTTTAGACTAAGTATTACAAGGCCTAGAGTGGAAGCGAATAATTTTGAGTTGAAGCCCTCACTTTGTCAAATGGTTCAATAATCACAGTTTAGGGGAGGTCCTACTGAGAGTCCACATGTGCACTTTACACATTTTCTTGAGATTAGTGACATGCTAAAGATAGATGGAGTGTCAGATGATGCCATCCGATTGAGATTATTTCCTTTTTCTTTGAAGGATCATGCTAGGGAGTGGTTGTATTTATTACCTTTGGGTTCAATAACTACTTGGGATTAGTTGTCACAAGCTTTCTTGGCTCAATACTTTCCTCCTAGCAAGACTGCAAAATTGAGAAATTAATTAACTTCTTTCAAACTAAGGGATGATGAGAGTCTCTATGAGGCTTGGGAGAGATATAAGGATCTTAAAAGGAGATGTCCACATCATGGAATCTCTAAATGGATGCTAGTTCAACATTTCTACAATGGTGTTTCTCCAGCAATTAGAAGCATAATTGATGCATCTTTAGGAGGTGATCTTATTAACAAGTCAAAAGATGAGGCTTATTCAACATTGGATAAAATTGCTTACAATAATTATCAATGGAGCTGTGAAAGAAATGAAATGAAGAAGCCATCAGCTGGTGTATATGAGTTAGATGCCATGAGTATGTTCAATGCCAAATTTGATGCTTTGACGAGAAAAATGAATAAGTTAAGCATGAAGGTTGATTCTTCGATTGGAGGATTTAGTCATACAAAAGATGTTGGTATAGGAAACATGCATTGTATCAATGATTTTTCTTCCTATGGGCAAGAGTTTGGAAATGAGCAAGTTGATTTTGTTGGGAATTACAATAAAAAACCAGTTGGTAATCCTTTTTTGGCTACATATAATCCAGCATGGAGGAATCACCCTAAATTTTCTTGGGGAGGTTGACAAGGACAGCAGCAACAAAATTATCAACAACCTCCTAATTTTCAGCAACAACAGCAGAATTTTCAGCAAAACAGAGTACCACCTGGATTTTTACCACAAAGGAATCAAAATGCACCTATTCCACAACTACCAATTCAGTCTTCAGACCAAGATTCAATTTTAAAGTCTATGATGGAGAATTTCTTAACTGTTCAACAAAAATAAGGAGAAATGATTCAATAATTAACTTTAAGGATAGATTAACTTGCCACTCATAACAGGATGTTGGAAAACCAAATAGCTCAATAAGCAAGTTCTTCTAATAAAGCACAAGGAAAACTTCCAAGTCAACCAGAGAATCCTAGAGAACATTACAAGGCAGTGATCCTAAGGAGTGGGAAAATTGTGGGAGATGAAAAAAAGATGAGGTAGAAGAGGAAAAGAAGAAAGAAGATGAAGACAAGAATAAATCTATTTCAAATCATGATGAAGTTAATGAGAAAGCAAACAAAAAGAAGGAAGTTGAAAAAGAAGAAGAGGAAAAGTATGTGCCTCCACCACCATACAAGCGACCATTGCCATATCCTCAGAGGTTTCAGAAAGCAAAGCTAGATAAGCAGTTCGAGAAATTTTTGGAAGTTTTGAAGAAGTTATACATTAACATCCCATTTACAGATGCAATTTCTCAAATACCTTCATATGCTAAATTCCTGAAGGAAATTTTGTCAAACAAGAGGAGATTAGAAGATTATGAAACTATGGCATTAATAAAGGAGTGTAGTGCTCTTTTACAGAATAAGCTTCCACTGAAGTTGAAGGATCCAGAAAGTTTCTCTATTCCTTGTCACATTGGGGACACTAGTATTGACAAAGCATTGTGTGATCTTAGAGCTAGTGTAAGTTTGATGCCACTCTCCATTTGTGAAAAGTTGAAGGTAGAAGATTTGAAGCCCACCACAATTTCTTTGCAACTAGCTGATAGATCTATCAAATATCCAGTAGGAATTTTTGAGAATGTGCCCTTAAAAGTTGGAAAATTTTTCATTCCTGTGGATTAATCATATACCTATCATTTTAGGAAGGCCACTTTTAGCCACAGCAGGGGCTATAATTGATGTAAAGAATGGTAGATTAACATTAAAAGTTAGAGAAGAGGTGGAATTTAATTTGAATCAAACTTTAAAGAAACATCATGGAGTTGATCCTTATTTAAGGGTGGATATTATTAATGAGATTGTGGAAGCAGAATTTAGAAAAAGTTATCCTGAGGACCCTTTAGAGAATTGTTTGGTACATAGTAGAACAATAAAAGATGAAAATCTGGAAGTTGCAGCTTTTGCACAAATTTTGGATGCTACTCAAGAAGTTGTAGGAGATCAAGTTTTGCAAGTTAAAGAGTTGAAACATGAAGTTGCACAACCATCTTTGCTAGATGAGAAGGAAGCACCACAAGTAGACCTCAAACCACTTCCATCTACATTAAGGTATGTTTTTCTTGGACCTAATTCTACTTATCCTGTCATTATTAGTGCAATTTTGAGTGATGTACAAGTTGAAAAACTGCTGAGAGAGTTAAGAGTACATAGGAAAGTCATTGGTTACACCATTGATGACATAAAGGGTATAAACCCTACCTTGTGCATGCATAGGATTCTTTTAGAAGATAATTTTAAAGCCACCATAGAACATCAAAGAAGGTTGAATCCTAATATGAAAGAGGTGGTGAAGAAAGAAGTCTTGAAACTGCTTGAAGCTGGGATCATTTATCCTATTTCTGATAGTAGTTGGGTTAGCCCAGTTCATGTAGTTCCCAAGAAAGGAGGGGTGACCATTGTGAAAAATGAAAATAATGAGCTGATACCTACTAGAATTTTCATAGGGTGGAGGATGTGTATAGATTATAAGAAGCTTAATAGTGCCACTAGGAAAGACCATTTTTCCTTGCCTTTTATTGATCAAATGTTACAGAGGTTAGCAAAAAATTCATATTTTTGTTATTTGGATGGGTATTCTAGTTTTTTCCAAATCCCAATACATCCTAGTGATCAAGAGAAAACCACATTCACATGTCTATATGGCACATTTGCATATAGAAGAATGCCTTTTGGCTTATGTAATGCACCAGCTACTTTTTCAGCGGTGTATGATGGCCATTTTCTCTGATTTTATTGAGGAAATTATGGAAGTTTTCATGGATGATTTTTTTATATATGATTTTTCTTTTGATAATTGTCTATCTAACCTCTCTAAAGTGCTTAAAAGATGTGAAGAAACAGATTTGGTACTAAATTGGGAGAAATGTCATTTTATGGTGCAAGAAGGCATTGTTCTTGGACATTTGGTATCACATAGAGGAATTGAAGTGGACAAAGCCAAAGTAGAAGTGATAGAGAAGATGCCTCCACCAACTTCAGTGAAAAGAATTAGAAGTTTTCTTGGGCATGCTAGTTTCTACTGGCGATTTATAAAGGATTTTTCAAAAATTGCTAAACCTCTTACAAATTTGTTGAATCATGATGTTCCTTTTAATTTTAACCAAGCTTGTTTTGATTCTTTTAACAGGTTGAAGGAAGCTCTAACAATAGCCCCTATTATGCAACCTCCGGATTAGTCATTGCCATTTGAGGTTATGTGTGATGCTAGTGACTTTGCTGTGAGAGCTGTATTTGGTAAAAAAAAAAAGAGAAGAGGTCTTATGCAATTTATTATGCTAGCAAAACTTTAGATGATACTCAAGTAAATTATGCCACCACTGGAAAAGAATTTTTAACTGTGGTATTTGCTGTGGAAAAGTTTAGGTCATACCTAGTTGGATCAAAAGTGATTGTCTATACAGACCATGCTGCCATAAGATATTTGATGAATAAAAAAGAAGCAAAGCCAAGACTGATAAGATGAGTTCTATTGCTATAGGAGTTTGATTTACAAATTAAAGATAAAAAGGGAGCTGAAAATATTATAGCGGGTCATTTATTAAGGATTAAACATGAGAGTAAAAATGGAAATGAGGAGGAATAGCCAATTGACGAGTTTTTCTCAAATGAGCAATTACTAGTTGTTATTGCTGCATTGCCATGGTTTGCAGATTTTGTCAATTACCTATCATGTGGAGTTCTCCCACCAAATTTGAGCTATCAACAGAAAAAGAAATTTTTGCATGATGTGAAATTTTATACATGGGAGGATCCATTGTTATTTAAGAGATGTAATGATGGCCTAGTTAGAAGGTGCATGCCGGAAGAGGAAATAGGAAACATTTTAGAGCATTGTCATTCTTCTGACTATGGAGGTCATTTCAGTGTGGATAAAGTAGTGGCTACAGTACTTCAAGTTGGATTTTATTGGCCACACATGTTTAAAATTGTGAGAGAATTTATTTTGAGATGTGATAGATGTCAAAGAGTGGGGAATATTTCAAGGAAAAATGAAATGCCACAACAAGGAATTTTGGAGATTAAGTTATTTAATGTTTGCGGCATAGATTTCATGGGACCATTCCCATCATCTTTTGGGAATAAGTACATTTTGGTATGTGTGAATTATGTGTCAAAATGGGTTGAGGCCATTGCTTCCCCTATAAATGATGCAAGGGTAGTAGTGAAATTTTTAAAGAAGTTTATTTTCACTAGATTTGGAGCTCCAAGAGCTATAATCAGTGATGGTGGATCTCATTTCTGCAATAAACAGTTTGAAAATCTTTTGAAGAAATATGGGGTTACTCATAAGGTAGCTACACCTTACCATCCTCAGACTAGTGGGCAAGTTGAAGTATCTAATAGGGAATTGAAAAGAATTTTGGAAAAAATTGTTAATCATTCAAGGAAGGATTGGTTATTGAGGCTAGATGATGCATTATGGGCGTACAAGATAGCTTACAAGACACCCATTGGAACTACACCTTTTAAGCTAGTCTATGGGAAATCATGTCATTTGCCAGTTGAGTTGGAACACAAAGCATATTAGGCAATCCAAATTTTGAATTTTGACTTAAAAAGTGCTGGAGAGAAAAGATTGCTTCAATTAAATGAACATGAAGAGATAAGGTTGGATGCCTAGGAGAATGCTCGAATTTTTAAGGAAAGGACTAGATTTTAGTATGACAAGTATATTAAAGAAAGGAGTTTAAAAAGGGTAACCTGGTTTTATTATACAATTCTAGACTTAGACTTTTTCCTGGGAAGTTGAAATCAATATGGTCTGGTCCTTTCAAGGTCGTCAAAGTTTATCCACATGGAGCTGTGGATATTTGGAGTGAAAATTCTGGGATTTTTAAAGTTAATGGTTAAAGGCTCAAGATTGATATCATAGGTCAGCTCATTGAGAAGGGAACAAGTTGTTTCCTTGATGATCCACCAATTTACTAAATTAAGGAGAGTCAAGCTAATGACCTAAAATTAGCGCTCTTTGGGAGGTACCCCAAAATTTTTCCTTCTACTTAATTTTTCTTTTATTTTGTTTCATTTTATACCCCATTGAACTCATATTTGACATTGAAATTTCTTTCTGCAGGTTGATGAAGATTTTTAAGCAAATGTGTATGCTGAATTGAAAGAATAAATGTTTAGGAAGTTGTTGAACCTTATATTTGTCTTCCATGATGCATATTGTTCTTAACAAAGTCAAATCTGAACTAATTTGAGCTTTATGTCTGATTGCAACAACATGGTGGAGTGAAAGGCCATTTTTGTTTCAACATTTTGAGGAAATTGGTGAGAAATATAAGAATTTTTATGGCAATCAATAGCAACATGCTTTTGATTTTACTTTTTGGGTAATTAATTTTGATGTATTGTACTGAGATTGACATATTTGCCATTGAAAATTTTATGAAATTTCATGATACAAATCTGCAGAATTTAGTCATGTGAACAATGTCTGCGGTAGAATTTTATTTCTTGTTCATGAATTTTTAATGTTAAGTTTGGGGTCAAATTTGAGTGTTATACTTGTGGTGTGATTGTTAATGTGAATATTACTTGAATAATGTTTTAGTTTGTGTTTGGTGAATTGCTAGATTTTAATTGTTCTTGGCAATTAATTGGGTTTCAATTAGGTTTTGAGTGAAAATTTTGTGCAAATTGTGTTTTGGGTTTGCTTTTAGTGTGTTTAGGATCACATTTTTGGGTTGTATATCCGGTCATTTAGCACTAGGTTTAGCATGATGTATGTTGGGGGTAGTGTCACCATCAAAACCTATTCTTAGCACTCTAAATTGCTAAAAATGTAAAATCTGGAGAGAGTTTTAAGGGGTCTCACATGCCTCATGTAGCACCTCATGTACAATCACACAGGGCATGTCACTTTTCTCTTTTATTCCAACATGCCTCATGTTATTCATCTTACACCAAATCACACAGGGCATGTTACCCCCCTAACTATTTCCAACATACCTCATGTCGGACCTTAGGTATGTCACCACTTAAACCTTTACCCTAGCTATCTCATTATATTTCATCTCATCAGTCGCACGACTCAAAATCTTCACTGTTCCTTCCATGGTGTGCACCAAACAACCTTTAACCCACATACCCAAGCTGCGAGCCATAAAAATGGCTACTAACAGTAACTCTTCAACCCCAACACCAAACCCTACATCACCCAATGCTCAACTCAACACACCCATTTCGGCCCCAAATCCCCAAATTCCCGATACGAACCCTAGTTCCCCACCTCGCCAATCCTCTCATTCCACCCCTAATCCTGACATTGCAACCCAATATGCCACACCTCCCTCCCAAAAACACCCTTCAGTTGTGTATGAGACACGAAAAAGAAATAAATTAGTTCTTAGCTCCTCTGCTCTACCGAAATAGCCTAGGGTGGTTTCCCTACTACCTGTTAGTGCAAGAACCCGCTCTGCTGCCCAAAGTCCTATCTCACCGCAGGTCTCTTCTGCTCCAACTAGGGACCAATCGTCTCTGCATCATTCACCAACAGTGTCTCAAACTACTCCAGTTATCCCTCAATCTGGCAATCAGGTAAACTCATCTTACCCATGGACTTTTAGAGACTTTAAAATGAGGAAAAATTATGAGGCACTTGCTAAAAAGAAAATTCTAGCCACCGAGTACATTGATGAACACAGTCTCAAGGAGATAGGGCTTTATGAATCTGTTAGTGAATATTTGGAAAATATAGGTTGAAGTGATTTTGCTAAGATTCAAGAACCTACTTCTAAGGAATTGACAATTGAGTTTTTAAGCTCATTGCAAGTGGACTTCCAGCCCATGAATAATAACCATAGGAACACCATTTCCTTTAGGTGTTTGGGTTAGGATAGAGAGCTTGACACTACTTAAGTGAATACTTTATTTGGTTTTTGTAATGATGGAGCAAAAGTGATTGAGTGGCAAAGAACTATTTATGACCCCCTTTAATTTTGGAAGTCAATTGCACCATATGGAAAGTATTACAACCCTAGTTCTGCTAAGGCCTCAGCCATCCAAGACCCTACTTTGAGATACTTGCAAAGGTTCATGTCTTACACTATACTAGGCAGAGGGCACAATAATGGGGTTGTAGGAAAGAATGATTTATTCTTTTTATGGTGCATGAAAGAGAAGAAAAAGATAAATGGTGCCTATTTTCTTTGCTCTCATATGGAACATATAGTCTCTAAGCATTCAGCTGGCAGTATAGTTATTGGAGGGACGGTGACTATAATTGCCAAATCATTTGGTTTTATCCCTGATCAGTATGCTATAGTATCTATGGTTGGCCAATCTTTTCTGGATAGAATTATCATGACTCAAATGAAAATTTGTGTAAAAAGGGGTGATGTTTATGCGCTGGTAAATGGGGGACATGAGGGTGAAGTGCAGCAGCAATCACAAGGTATAGGACAACAAACTGATGCTGGTCCTTCTAGCTCTCACCCACCTACTGCTGGACAATCAGACTTACTTACTTTTCTTAAAAATTTGGAAGCCAAAATTGACAGAATGGGTGAAGTACAACAACCTGTTTCTGATGTTAATTGTGACATTGTAGTTACTTTGAAAGCTTTAGAAGCTAAGGTTGATACTCTTGGTCAGAAGCAAGCCAAGCTTGAGAAAAAGATTAAAAAGAAGTTTTCTTCATTAAGGAAAAAGTAGAAAATTCATAACAAAGAAATGATTGATATTCACAACAAGCTGGCAGCCTCTTTTAACCAACTTCACAAATGGGGCCAAGATATTTTTGCAGAAATGAAGGTTATGGTAGAAAACCTAGATACTGCTTTTGAGAAATCCAATGAGCAAGCATCTGCAGCAGCAAATGAACCAGTGTAATCCACCAATGACAAAGACCAACCAGCTGCCTAGTTTTAGAACTTTGTTTTTTTTTGTTAATTTCAGTGAATTTAGGAAACTTTATCTCTTCATTGTGTACATTGGTCAGTTTCCTTTATATTTCAACTATTAATTTCCTGGTTATTAGAACTTTTACATGTTTTATCTATTTGTGAATGGCTTAAATTTTTGTTTTTCTTTAATTCTGTTTGTTTCATGAATCCTAAGTTAGCTTGTTCATTGTTGCTGGCTGCCTTGGTTTCTTTTGCTGTGATACTTACACTATCTTTGTCATCCAGATTTCTACTGAATTGATCATTTTCTTTCTCTATTGACTATTGTAATAGCATTACTGATATTCCTTTTTGATAGTCATATAATTGAATTATTGAAAATACAGCAGCTGCTCTTCTGTTAGCTCTGATAATACCGCATCTAAGGTAACTTCTGGACATTCACATGACACATGCTGACACTGCTTTCCTATGAGCTCTTTGAATTGCTTCAAAATTTGCAAAATTTTTAAAACCCACCGAAATTTTCATGGAACATGACATGCCCCATGTTGATCCCAGTGTTAGTTGTTTAGCAGTTAGCACAGGGCATGCTAATTTACCTTTACTTTAACACGCCTCATGCTTTTTGATTAACATGCCTCATGCTCCCAATACTTATAATTCACATGCCTCATGTACATATTCTGATCATTCACCCCTAGGCCTGTATGTTTTACATGGTAACTTTTTTCCACTCTTTCTTAGTTTATATTTCTCCAGCTATCATTTATTGATTTAATTGACATTTTTGCCACTTCGATTAAGCCAATGAGGACATTGTCTAATTTGAGTTTGGGGGAGGGCAAAATTTTTAATCCTTTTTATTTACATTACTTAAATTGCATCACGTATTTGCATCTCATTCATACTTAGTTACTTAGTTCACATGCACCATATACCTACACCATGTAAATATATACGCTTGTGTATAGATATCATATAGATTATGTATAGTTTTTATTTCATTTTTGCATTCATTTTTATGAATCATGCATACAAAAAAAAATATATATATATAAAAATAAAATTTTACCTAATTCTTAGAAGATTGAGAATCATTTTGAAAAGCAATTAAGCTTGCCTCTAGATGTGTTTGACAGATTGAAAGTTTCGAATTAGTATGAGGTTATAAGATTCTTATCTTAGTTTATATCTTCTTAGCCAAGGGCCACCCAATTAATTACATTGAGTTTTAAGTGCTTAAAGAAAACTCTAGAGTAAAAAATAACTAATTGTGTCTCACCAATCCTAGAGCAAGCCTTCTAGACCTTTCGAGGTGAAATTTTAGCATTCACTTAAAAAGAGAAATGATTAAGGCATTCTTTGAATTTTAAATCCACATTTTTAGCCTTAACTAACCCCACTTTAAAATTTCCCTTTTTAAAACCAATTTGAGCCTTCATGTATACCCCTTATTTCCTTGGTACCCATAATCAACATAGTCATAAACCTAAACACTTAGCTACCCTTTATGAGAATAATTTGTTTAAGTGATTCTCAAAAAAAAAAAAAAAAAAAAAAAAAAAAAAGAGAGAGAGAAAAAGTATAATAATTAAATGGGAGAAGTACTAAAGTACAATTGGCTAGCAATTATATCATGTTATAAAAATTATTTACCACCCAAGTACATAAAGAAATGAGTTTGGGGGTGGATTAAAAAGGGACAATTGCAATACAAAATTCAATGTTATTTATGTAGTCCCTAAAAGATTTTCAAAAATTGTATGCTAGCATTGGTGATTTATTGTAAAGTTCTTCCTCCCATTTAATTCATAAAAAATACATATAAAATAAAATAAAATAAAAATAAAAATAAAAGAAAAGTGTATCTTGATCTTTTTAACAATTTAATTATTCTCATGTTTTGCTTCCCTTTTACCTTTTCTTTGTTAGCCACATTATTATCCCTTAGCCCCATTATAACCATTAAAAGTCCTTTTGATTTCTTGATTGTGTTTTGCTACATTAGTGGATGTAGACACCATATTTTGGCCGGCCTCCGAAGTCAAGGGTCTTTTAAGAATCAAAGCTTTATTATCCGTTCTCTACCGATGTCCCGATAACAAGGTAGTTTTTCCGAACTTACCGATTGCTCGTCCTCAGAACAAATCGATCTCACGCTCAAGTTAGGTTGTTCTCCGATCTCTGGGTCTTCATCAGATGAGTTTGATTCAACATTAGGTCTCTGGACCATCCAATCATGCCTACTGACATTCTTCAATCTCTTTGTACAAATATTGCAGAATTTCATTTGGCTAATGCTGTGGTCGGGCTTGAATGCCCCAAATATTCCTTAAAATGAAGTTAAGGTTTCCATTCGGTCTAATAATGGTTCCGATCTTAAAAGTTCAAGTCAATGTTGAATCTCTACAATTCTAATATTTTAAAGTTTCATCCAGTATGTGATCATGACTTAGTCCGATCCCATGTTCGCGTGTGATGTCTTTCTGATCTCTTATCTTCTTATTAGTAGTCGCTTTTAAGTTTAATGTTCAAACTACATTCAATCAATTAAATACTCAGATAATTTGGTTTGGACGCTTTCCAATCTCATCAAGAAATTGAACAAAAAAGAGACTTTAATTCATTTCAAAATAAAATGTACAAGTCAATTAACAAGAGGGGTCCGCTCTGCCTTGTGCCCTAATTACATTCTGCTCTCCCTCCTCACCCCCGAGCTCCTCATCGCTCTCCTCTTCAGCCTCTGGAATGAGCTGATTCATCCAGGAGAAGTCCTCCTCAGGATAACGCTTCTTTAGTTTGGCTAGGAGGTCGTTATGGGCGTTCATATATGCCCCAGCCTCTTTTTTTAGTGCTCTCTTCCTCCTTAGCCTGGAGTTCCTCCTCCTTCACCCAAAGTGCCTTAGAAAAACGAGTGAGATCGGTAGATCGATCAGCTCGGGAGACTTCAAGTTCCTACTCCACTTCGGCTATCCTCCCTTCGCACTACTTCACCCGATCTTCTAGTTGGGCGATGTAATCATTGGCCAAGGATAGCTGAGCATTTACAGCTGATGCATCTTGGATCACCTTAAGGATATCCTTCCTTAAGACGTGGGCTTTTTCTCTGATCACATGCTGATTTGCAATAGCCTCCAAGCCCAAACTCATTGTTTTAGTTAAGATAACGTCAATACTCTCCTCTGCTAATCTATTTCGATCTTCTTGGAAGCAGATGGAGGCACCCATAACTTTGGCTAGGCTAGGGTTCCCTCGAGTGGAATAGTTCCTTTCTAGTGATTGGAAGAGGAGTTGAGCTTCCCAAGAAAGTGTCCTAATAATGGGGCCAGAAGACTCCCCTTGCTCATTGGAAGAGATCGGAGGAGGCAGACATTCGATCTACCGAGGTGGAGAAACGGCGACCTCTACTTCAGAGACCAGCTGCTCTTGAGGTCGAGGAGGGGAGCTCGGTATTTCTACCAAATCTCACTTAGGTGTCTGAGCAGCGATAGCAGTAGCCTCCTTCATAGCTCGCACCTTTTGGGAGACCTCCCTCTTTCACTTGCGGCTCTCTTTAGAAGCATCACCACTCGCCATACCTACACAAAGAAGAAGTCAGTGAGTTAGCTAAGATTTAAAAGCTAGAGATATGGATTGTACCAGGACCGAGGTCAGAGAGCTGAAGCTCGTAATCTTCGTCGGTGATCAGCCGCATCATCCACCACTTTAGTTCGGCCATAACTGCATCTAAGCATGAAAATTTATGGGTGGACGCCAGAGTCTTTAACTCTTTCACCATGGCATCTTCGTCCTTATTTAAGATGAGCTTCTTAGGGAGTTGGGGGACCTAATAATTCCAAATACGGGGGATCCCTTCAAAGCCATTTTGATCCTTAATCCTAAGGATGAAAAATCGATCATTCCAGTTCTTCAGCGAAGAAGGGAGATCAGTAAAAAGCGTGCAGTTCGGCTTTGCCTGAAAGAACCAGAATTCGTCATCCTTCCTTCAGGCAAGCCTATGTAGCTCGATGAAGACTTTAGCCGTAGGCTCTAGTCTCTTGGCTTGGCAGAGGCCCCTGAAGGCTACTAAAGTCCACCAGGAGTTTGGATGCACTTGAGCTACCGGGACATGGTGGAACTTTAGGACGGCCTTGTAAAATTCATCTAAAGGAAAATAGAACCCGACCTTTAGCTTCTCTTCGTATACTATGATGAGATCACCTTCTTTAAAGAAGTGATCGGCCCGAAGGTTGCCATGGCATTTGATCAGTTCAAAGGAGTCGATTTGCAGATTGTACTCCTGACTTATGGATTGGAGATCAGTTTCTTTCAAGACTGACGGCAGTTCATCAAATAGTAGGTTTTCCCTTCTCAAAGAGGTTCCTCACTTCAGTGTGGTAGCCAGACTAGTAAGCGGAACGATGGCCGTGCTGGATCGTCCACCTGATCTAATCACATCGCCTTTTTTTTAGGTCCGTGAAATAAGGACAGAAGGCGGGCTCGCAACTCTCTGACCCTCGGTACCACTCATTTTCAAAAAACAAAAAGGAAAATTAACCGAGGAAAGTTCAAAACCCTTACCAAAGTGTAATCGGTGCCTGAAAACTCTAAAAAGCAAGAGGAAGTGCTGAGATTGCTAGGGGAAGGTCCGAAAATAACATAAGGAAACAAATGACTCACCTCTCCCCTATTTACACCTGTTGAGCATTAAATGCTCACGAAGTCCTAAGTGACGCATCGGATAGCGTGACCGAGCTGCCTCTTTGACACGTCGCAAGAAGGTTCCAGAAACTTAATAAAGATCAGATGAATGAGATCGGTCGACTGAGGGCATTAGATTAAACAAATTTTCAAGCCCACGGATCGGTGAATGGCGATTTGTTTAAGGATCAGATCGGTACATTTATCAGAGATTGGGAAATAAATCAATGTAATGACTAAACAAAATTGTTCAAATAAAAATCATTTCATTTCTAAAAGATCGGATTACATCAGTTGGGCGATCTCAAAAGATCTGATTACATCATTTGGGCGATCTCAAAAGATCAGCACTATGTTCTACCTAGCATGCTAGCCTATGTCAAAGCCTAGTCTTGTAGCTGAATCAAAAGATATGTTTGATCAGAAAGCCAGCCACAAATATATGATAGGTGTGCCGCTCAAATAGAGTGACTATGACTCTCATAATATTAAGCAGAGTCATCGCCGATGTCATCAACCAGAAACGAGCTGCAGTCGAGACGCCCGATGTGGTCGGAAGCGAAATGAACTTCAAGAGGTGGTCACCGACATTAAGATTGAAATTAACAGTCCTCTTGTGCGAGATTGGTCTACCGTGGTACTGATAAACCGATTCTAGATGGACACGGCCGTCACTCTCGATCTTGATTAGTAAATTAGTTTGGTTCCCTCGCTATTATTAGATGACGTTCTCATAGCTCTCCAATCGCCGGGGTCATAAATTTTCAGGCGAGGAGCAAAGGAAGCAGTCAGAAAAAGATCAAAAGGGCCATCATAATTAGAATTATCACCGAAAAAGCTAGAATCGGGGAAGTGATACATTGCAAGAGGAAAAATGAAGTGTGAAAGTGACTTCCTATTGTTGCATATATATAGGGCCTTGGCATTTATTGCATACAGAACCCGAAGCGGATGTATTGGTAACTAAAGAATTTATTACAAGAGAGGAAAGATCTAGAATGAAAGAGATCGGGAAATAAGAGGGGACCCGATGCAAGAGATAGATGGTCATAATGGGAAGATCAGAAAAGACAGGAGATGACCTATAGAGATCGAAAAGTGCAGAAGGGTTAAATAACTTTCGGTCTGAACTTTCAATTAACTCTCTTTATCGTCAAATCCGAGTTAGTTAAAGCATTGCAGGCATGATCAGATCCTCACCACACATCTCATTTGCAAGGACGCCCACCTAGCCACCAGACGCCAAAACAGTTAAAGCAGTCCTGTACATCTCGATCTCCACCGTTGATCATAATTATAAGGATGGATCTAGAGCCTTCGGATCAAAAAGCAGACGACAGGTTTAGCACATTTTATTCCTAGCCTTTGGATCCATTTTGTAAGGCAAGACCTTAAGCCGTTGGATCAAGAGAAGAAAGGACGAATATTCTGAATGAAATCTCGACCCTCCATTTTCATTCTCTTTAGTTCTCAGACATCAGATTATGTCCTTTGGAATCTAAACCCTTCGTCTCCCCTAGTGAGATCCTGATCCTTCATTATGGGCACCCGTTCCCTATAAATAGCTGCATGCAACATTATAGAGGGGATTTGAACTTTGATTCAGTCCTGATACTTGCTATTCTGAGCTTTCGAAGTGTTGGGAAGCTTTGGAAACCAGTTTTCTGAAGTGTTTCAACACAAGAAGTTCTAAATCTTGAAGTTTTCGAAGTGTTGGGAAACTTTAGAAACTAGTTTTCTGAAGTATTTCATCACTAGGGGCTCTAAACCCTGAAGATTTTCATTTTCAGTGCCTGCACATTACCCTGTGAAACCATCTTCACTCCACCTCATTTCCACCACTCTAGTGACCGTGCATTATCTTCAGAGTTCAACTTCATTCTGACCTATTCCCATTACTTTGGGTACATTCGAATCCTTCGGCCATCAGCTTTTACCCCTACAACATTTGTGGATACCGGAGCTAGCTCATCTGTCTTCCCACAGGTAAGCGTTTACACTGTTATTTTGTTGAATATCCTTGGTTCATTTTCTCCAGTTTTCCTTTTTATATCCTGTCACATAATAGGTTTTCTAAGCCAGTAGTTATTTCCTGTTTCCTATTTTTATTCATTCGAAAATTCCATTTATCATCTCTTAGTTTTCATTTCTTTCAAAAGTTGATGTTTGAGTCATCAGGTGACATTATTCTTGGTCCTTTTGCAATGTGGGGCATTGACATAATTGATCCTATTACTCCCAAAGCATCCAATGGGCACAGGTTCATCTTGGTGGCTATTGACTACTTTAACAAATGGGTTGAGGCAACATCATATGCTTAAATCACGCAAAATACATTTCTTAGATTTTTCAAGAATAATGCCTATCCCCTTGACCCGATTCAGCCACCATATCCTAGGTGGTACCATTTTTGGTCTGTAACTAGTACTATTCAAAGACACCTTGAGGATCAAAAATAAATAAAAATTAATTGAGATAGATACAATAAAAATTCAAGTGATCAAAAAATATAAGGACTCACTGGGTATATTGTAAAAGAGGGATTATGACCAGATAAGGGGCATTTTGGTCAATTCACTTTAAGAGTTGATTTTTAACCAAAATGTCAATTTAATTAAATGAAAATAAAATATTGAATTATGAAGAAAAATTGAGGGAAAAATTAGATTAAAAATGGAAAGAAAATAAAAGAGGCAAAAATCTAGAATTTAAATTCTATTTTTGACCTGATTAAAATTAATGACTTATAGGCTTTTGACAATTAAACTTAATTATTTAATTAAAAAGGAATAAATAAGTATAAAAGAAGACAAGTCTCCTTCTTTCCCTTCTTCCATGCCACCACCCATCCTCCCTCTCCCTCTCTTTTCTTCTCTCTTCTTCTCCAATCTTCTTGCACCATTGTTTTCCCATCCAAGTCTTGATTCACTTCAATTCCCTGCATAAATTCCATAGCCCACTAAAAGAAAACATCAAAGAGATCTTTGATTGAGAGATTAAAAACAAGAAGAGCAAGATTTGGAAGAGATTAGAAGTGGGAAAAATTATCAAGTGAGGTAAGCTCTCTCTTTCATGCTTGATTTACCAAATATGCTTTGAATCAAGTTTGGGTGTGATGAATTTACATGAGAAAGCATAAAATTTCATAAGAAAATGAAAGAAAACATGTATGGAATCTAAACTAGGGCTTTGGCCAAAATTGGAGAAAAGTTAGGGTTTGATGTCTTTGAATGAAATTTATGATGAGATTAAGCTTAGTTGAAGTAGTATACATGATTGGGGCAAAGAAATTGCATGAAATGTGTATAAATTTAATTATGAGAGATTAGGGTTCATGGGAAAATTGGAGTTTTGGTGCTAAAGAGTGAAATTGGTGTGTGTAGTATTAAATTATGATCATTTGAGGTTTATTTAGTTTGAATTGACATTGGGTTGATGAATGGAAGTAATGAAATTATAGGATTAGGGAAAATTGCAAACTTTGGTATTTGAAATTATGGGGTTTGTACTAGGAAGTGCCATTAATTATAGTCATTTTGGGTGAATTAAATATGAATTGAGGTTGGTTAGAGGGAATAATTGAGGAAATGAAAATTTTAAACCTAGGGCAGAATTTGCACACTGAGTTCAGTGTGTTTGACAGCCCATAAATTGAGCTACACAACTCCAATTGGTATGAAACCAATTAGAAATGAAACTTAAGACATAGGGCTAGAATTTTCATGAAGAGAACCACCCTAGAAACTGCCTAGAAATTGCCTAAACCTTGGCTTGAACTTAGAGACACAATTCTGTAACCTGCAGAATTTGACCATATGAACAGTAAACTTTGCATGGCCATAACTCTCTCTAGAAAACTCCGATTTAGGGGATTTCTGAACCGATGGAAACCTAAGACATAGTAGAACATTTCATATGAAGAACTTGAGGCCAAATTATGGACTTAACCTAATCAAATTGCTGAGCAAAATTGAATTACTGAATCTGCAGAACTGCAGATTTACCATATGAACAGTAAAGTTTGCATGGCCATAACTCTCTCTAGAAAACTCTGATTTAGGTGATTCTTGAACCGATGGAAATCTAAGACATAGTAGAACATTTCGTATGAATAACATTAGATCAAATTATGGACTTAACTTGATCAAATTGCTGAACGAAGTTGGATTGATAAATATGCCAGAACTGAATCTGTAGAATGAATAGTGACGTAAACAGTAACTGTATTTTAGTCATAACTTGAGCTACACAGCTCTAAATTAGGCGATTCAAAAAAGAAAATAAATTTAAGACCTAAATGAACAATTTTCATGAAGAACACCTCACCAAATTATGATCAAAACTAGGTACAAATTAGGTTCAAAGATTGGGGCACCAAGCTGTCCCAAAACCAAAATATTCTAAAATTTTCAAAGCTAACTTGGGATGCATTTGACATGCATGTAATGAGTTCTTGGCAGCAATTGAGATTGGTATTGAGGTATTCTATTTGTGTACTTTCAGTAGAAAAAGAAGTTGGAACGGACAAGGAGAAGTAGGTAACAAGGAAGGAGAATTATTGAAGGTTTGTGCACAACTAACCTTTTCTTCATTTTTAAACTTGTAAATTGCTTGGAATGTGTTAAATTGAATAAGTTTGCTTTGAACAAGTTTACTTTGACTGAAATATGGTTTTTCTCTTGCATTTAAGAAATTTGGATGTTGCCACCTTTATATGGATATTATGATGAATTTAAATGTGTTTATTGGTTTATAAATATGATTATTGAGTGAGAAATTTTTTGAAACTGTTTTGAAACCACAGTTAGCATGACAGTCCCTTTCGGAACTCCACAGTAGTAATGGCTACTTGGGGTTGATAATTGATATTGATTATGTCTCCCATTAATAACGGTTAATGGGGTAAGACTACATGAGTACTCATTAACTAGATAGCCCTTCCTTCATTAATAACGGTTAGTGAGGTTGAGATTGCTTTTTTGTGGTTTACAACACGGCACTGATTGTGAAATTTTGTGTCATGGCCTAAATTGTGTGTTGATGTTGGCAACACTAATACTTTGTGAATTGTGAGTTATGAAGTGTGATTTCTCATTTGAAATGTTATTCCAATAAATGGCTCTTATGAACTTAGAACTATTGTGAAGTTTTCATGCATAAAAAAAATATGGTTTATTATGCTTTGACAAATTGTGTTTTACCTTAAGTTTTAAAGTTATTACTTGTGCACCACTGAGTGATATACTCAGCGATAGCTTCTTTATGCTATTGCAGGTAAGGGAAAGGAGAAGGCTGCCGAGTGAGAGACTTGGAAGCAGTATTTTGGTATTGTTTATGGGTATATATTATAGGTATACCCCTGTAATTTCCTTTTGATGTATTTTGTACCTATATGTATGGATGTACGAACATTGAGCAGTTTGTATTTAAAAGCATTGCATTGCTATCACATTTTAAGTTTGTAACTATTTTGTATTTTACTTTGAGACTTATGAAAATGTAACTTTTGCAATATTTAGTCTATCATTATTTCCAATGAAAGTTTACATGTAATTTTAACTATTCTCATGCAGTTTTCCGTAAAAGAATTGATAAGATAAAAAGCTATGATTTGTTTTAAAATCCTTTGTAGCATAACTAATGGATTATCGGTAGGTGGAGTTCGGTAATTCCTTAGGTATACTACGGGAACATGTCATGCCTTACCAGGGATAAGGTGTGACAAAAAATTGAGGGAAATGGCTCTCTTCCCAATGTCACTTCAAACCCATTACCTAATCATGGTGCAGGCAATGGCGTGAATACGATAGAACCTGGGGATGAAAATGAAGAGTCTCCTGAAGAACCATCTATCGATGTCATACAACTAGACTCCCTGTCCAAGGCACTGGTCTCACCAATCACTGAGGGGTAAGAGCTTGATAATTGGGAAGCAGAAGATATCTCTGTGCTCAATCTCGAGTAAAGTACATTTTGTTATCAACACTTGATCATTTTGTCCATAATGACAAGTGTAATGCTGTAAATGGACCCTTTTTTATGATAAACATATTAATGAATTAATAGCTCATTTTGTGTCCAATTCTCTTTTCCTTTCACCATTAAAATCCATTTTTTAACATACTCCACTTTCACTTCTTCAGGACCATTGACTAATTCACACCTAATAATTCAATTGACTCAGAAGTTCCTTATGTTAACTTTGAAACTCCCATAACTGCCATTGGTTCAAGTGATTCTGAAGAAGAAATTGTAGAAGAATGGGGCAAAAGAGATGAACCTTCCCTGGTGCCTTGTGGGAATGAAATGCACACCATAAATCTAGGGACTAAGGAAATGAAGAGGGAACTTAAGGTCTTGAATAACGGGGAATTAGAGAGTATGATTAGTTTGCTCAAGGAATTCATTGATGTATTCTCGTGGAGCTATGATGACATGCTTGGATTGGATCCTCAAATTGTAATGCATAAGATCCCTCTGATTACTGGGACAATTCTAGTGAAACAGAAGTTGAGAAGAATGAACCCCGACACGCTGCTCAAAGTTAGGGATGAAGTCAAAAAGCAGTATGATGTTAGATTTTTGGAAGTGGTCAAATAACCTCAGTGGATAGCTAATGTCGTCCTGGTGATGAAGAAAGATGGAAGAGTAAGGGTATGTGTCAATTACAGGGATCTCAATAAAAGCAAGCTTGAAGGGTGATTTCCCTCTCCCACACATAGATGTGCTGGTAAACAATGCTGCAGGGCTTGGAAGATGGTCATGCATATACAAAGCATCAGGGTATAACCAAATCCCCATGGATGAGGAGGACAAAGACAAAACTGCTTTTATCACCTAGTGGGGGGTATTTTACTATCGAGTCATGCCTTTTAGGTTAAAGAATGCTGGAGCTACCTATCAACGTGTCATGGTCACATTATTCCATGACATGATGCACAATGAAGTGGAAGTGTATGTAGACGATATGATCATCAAATCTAGAGAGGGAGAAAGTCACGTACAAGTATTGAGAAAGGTGTTCGAAAGGCTCAGGAAGTATCAACTGAAGCTGAACCCGGCTAAATGTGTGTTTGGGGCTAGGTCTGGTAAACTATTGGGATTCATAGTAAGCGAGAAGGAAATAGAAGTGGATCTAGACAAAGTTCGAGCCATTCAAGAAATGTCATCCCCAAAGACAGAAAGGGAGGTGCGCAGTTTCCTGGGAAAGCTGAACTACATTTCAAGATTCATCTCTAATCTCACTGCTAAAGCTGAGCCCATTTTCAAACTGCTCAAGAAGAATAACACCGCTTAGTGGGATCAAGTTTGTCAACAGGCTTTTGAAAAGATTAAACAGTACCTGTCAAATCCACCGATATTGGTTCCTCCGGTGATGGGAAGGCTATTGATTCTATACATGGCGGTTCAGCAGAGCTCGATGGGTTGTGTTCTGGGATAGCACGATGACGCGGGAAGAAAGGAAAGAGCCATTTACTATTTAAGTAAGAAATTCAATGATTGCAAGTTAAGATACTTATTCCTAGAGACAACTTGTTGCACATTAGCATGGACGGCAATTTGACTCAAGCACTATATGTTGAATCATAAAACGTGGCTCATCTCCAGAATGGACCCGATCAAGTATGTATTTGAAAGCCCATTCATGCCAGAGAGGATAGAAAAATGGCAGGCCTTACTTTATCAATATGACATTGTCTACATGGCCAGAAACAGATGGTAAACCCTGGTATCATGACATCCAGGTCTATATCAAAACTAGGGAATATCCTCCCAGGGCAAGCAGAAATGAAAGGAGAATGATCAGGAGATTGGCACTAGCATACCTCCCCAATGGGCAAATTTGCACAAAAGGAGCTCCAATGGCGAATTGTTAAGGTGCGTAGAGGCAAAGGAAGCAAGGAGGATCCTTTTTGAAACTCATGAGGGGAATTACACTACTCACGCCAATGGGCACATGATAGCTAAGCAAATCATGAAACGAGAATACTTTTGGACTACTTTGGAAAAAGACTGCATTGAGTACTTTCGGAAGTATCACAAATGTCAAATCTATGCTGATCCAATAAATGTCCCACTCATCAGCTTTTTAATCTTGTCTCCCCTTGGCCTTTTGCAATGTGGGGCATTGACGTAATTGGTCCTATTAATCCCAAAGCATCCAATGGGCACAGGTTCATCTTGGTGGCTATTGACTACTTTAACAAATGGGTTGAGGCAACATCGTATGCTCAAATCACGCAAAATACATTCCTCAGATTTTTCAAGAATAATGACACAAACTCCTAGTGAAATTATCACCAACAATGCTAAGAATTTGAATGGCCTAAAGATCCGAAGTTTATGTGACCAGTACAAAATCTGGCATCTCAATTCTTCACCATACCGTCCCTAAATGAACGAAGCAGTGGAAGCCACTAATAAAAGCCTCAAGAGAATAATAAGGAAGATGACCGTCACTTATAGATATTGGCAAGATATACTTCCCTTCGCCCTTCATGCTTATCCGACCTCCGTGAGAACATCGACTAGGGCAACTCCATACTCATTAGTCTACGGGATGGAAGTTGTTTCACCTATAAAAGTGGAAATTCACTCCCTGAGAATTCTGAATGAGTCAGGAATCTACGTGTCAGAATGGGTTCAATCAAGGTTAGATCAACTGAATCTAATAGACGAGAAAAGACTAGCAGCAACGTGTCATGGGCAATTATACCAAAGGAGAATGGCTAGAGCATTTAATAAAGACGTTCGCCCGCGTGAATTTCAATTGGAAGATCTGGTTTTGAAAAAAATCCTCCCTAATCAAAATGATCCTCGGGGCAAATGGTCACCAACTTATAAAGGACCTTACGTGGTTAAAAAGGCATTTTCTGGCGATGCACTAATCTTGACTCATTACGACCCGTGAATACAGATGCTATCAAAAGATATTATGCTTGAAAAAAAAAAGGGAGTGAAAACCCGAAAGGGCGCTCCTAGCAAAATGTGTGAAAGAAGGTGAAAACTCGCAAGGGCGCTTTCTACAAAATGAGTAAGGGGTGAAAACCTGAAAGGGCATCCTGAAAAAGTGAGCAAAAAAAAAAAGTCATCCTATAAGGGTGAAAACCCGAAAGGGCGCTCCTAGGACCAGAAAACGGAGAAATAAGGAAGGAAGTCCAAGACCAGTAGAGGTAATAAGTCACCACGGCATAAACATTCGTCGGAAGATTACTTGAAGTAGTGGCAGTTAAGGGAATTCAAAGTTAGTTACGAGGAATTTATGAGATCTATTCTTGTACCCTCTTTCTTTTAAATTGTACCTTTATTTTAAGCCATAATAAAATTATTCCTTCACTCCATTTTATTTTTCTTATATACCTTGATTTATGCACTATTAATTTGTTAAAATTTTATTATAAGATCAGGATTTGAATATTGATAACCTCATGTACTTTGCTATGAGATTTGCAGGGGTTGAATAATAGCCGAGCGATTGAAAAAAAAAAAAAAGTTGTAGGGGTGAAAACCCGAAAGGGTGCTCCTAACAAAATGTGTAAAAGAAAGCGAAAACCCGCAAGGGCGCTTTCTGCAAAATGAGTAAGCAGTCAAGACCCAAAAGGACATCCTGAAAAGAGAGTAAAAGGAGAAAACTGTAGGCTAAGCCTTGTGACTCATTCTGACCCTCTCTATTAATCATCTATCTTCGGGACCTTGTTAAGTACACTTTGATTGGAGGAACATATTGTGTTAGGTTTGCTTTGTGATCATTAGAGGTACAAACCAATGTTTCATACCCTCAACCTCTTGGTTGATTTTCTTGTCATCAACCTCTGGATTCAAGATCCAAGTTGATTTTAAATTCATGTTATCAACCTCTGGTTCTTTGATCCAAGTTGATTTTAATTTTCAGCATTTTAAATTCATGTCATCAACCTCTGGTTCCTTGATCCAAGTTGATTTTAATTTTTGGCATTTTAAATTCAAGTCATCAACCTTTGGTTCCTTGATCCAAGTTGATTTTAATTTTCTATTATCAACCTCTGGTTCGTTGATCCAAGTTGATTTTAATTTTCAGCATTTTAATTTCCTGTTATCAACCTCTGGTTCCTTGATCCAAGTTGATTTTAATTTTTAGCGTTTAAAATTCATGCAATCAACCTCTGGCTCCTTGATCCAAGTTGATTTTAATTTTTAGCATTTTAATTTCCTGTTATCAACCTCTGGTTCCTTGATCTAAGTTGAATTTAATTTTCAGAATTTTAAATTCAGGCCATCAACCTCTGGTTCCTTGATCAAAGTTGATTTTAATTTTCAGCATTTTAAATTCATGTCATCAACCTCTGGTTCCTTGATCGAAGTTGATTTTAATTTTCGACATTTTAATTTCCTGTTATTAACCTCTGGTTCCTTGATCCAAGTTTATTTTAATTTTTAGCATTTTAAATTCATGTCATCAACCTCTGGTTCCTAGATCCAAGTTGATTTTAATTTTCAGTATTTTAATTTCAGCATTTTAATTTCCTGTCATCAACCTCTGGTTCCTAGATCGAAGTTGATTTTAATTTTCAGCATTTTAATTTCCTGTCTTCAACCTCTGGTTCCTAGATCCAAGTTGATTTTAATTTTCAGCATTTTAATTTCCTGTCATCAACCTCTGGTTCCTAGATCCAAGTTGAATTTAATTTTCAGCATTTTAATTTCAACATTTTAATTTCCTGTCTTCAACCTCTGGTTCCTAGATCCAAGTTGATTTTAATTTTCAGCACTTTAATTTCCTGTCATCAACCTCTGGTTCCTAGATCCAAGTTGATTTTAATTTTTAGCATTTTAATTTCCTGTCTTCAACCTTTGGTTCTTAGATCCAAGTTGATTTTAATTTTCAGCACTTTAATTTCTTGTTATCAACCTTTGGGGTCTATACCCAAGTTGATTTTAATTTTCAATAACCCAGCCGCCCAAAATATGGCTATGAATCTTTACATAATTCTTATACAAGGGAATTTCATTCTCTCTAATAGAAATTATGTAAAGAGGGGCAGCTGTAGACACCGTATTTTAGTCGACCTCCGAAGTCAAGGGTCTTCTAAAAATCAAAGCTTTATTATCCGTTCTCTACCGATGTCCCGATTACAATGTAGCTTTTCCGAACTTACTGATTACTCGTCTTTGGAACAAATCGATCTCACGCTCAAGTTAGGTTGTTTTCCAATCTCTGGGTCTTCATTAGATGAGTTCGAGTCAACATTAGGTCTCCGGACCATCCAATCTTGCCTACTGATATTCTCCGATCTCTCTGTATAAATATTGCAAAACTTCATTTGGCTAATGCCGTGGTTGGGTTTGAATGGCCCAAATATTCCTTAAAATGGAGTTAAGGTTTCCTTTCGGTCTAATAATGGTTCCGATCTTAAAAGTTCAAGCCAATGTCGAATCTCTGCAATTCTCAAACTACATTCAATCAATTAAATACTCAGACAATTCAGTTTGGACGCTTTCCGATCTCATCAAGAAATTGAACAAAAAAGAGACTTCAATTCATTTCAAAATAAAATGTACAAGTCAATTAACAAGAGGGGTCCGCTCTGCCCTGCGGCCTAGTTGCATTCCTCTCTCCCTTCTCACCCCCGGGCTCCTCATCGCTCTCCTCTTCGGCCTCTGGAATGAGCTGATTCATCAAGGAGAAGTCCTCCTCAGAATAATGCTTCTTTAGTTCGGCCAGGAGGTCGTTATGGGCTTTCACATATGCCCCAGCCTCTTTTTGTAGTGCTCTCCTCCTCCTTGGCCAGGAGCTCCTCCTCCTTTGCCCGAAGTGCCTAAGAAAAATGAGCGAGATCGGCAGATCAATCAGCTCGGGAGACTTTAAGTTCCTGCTCCACTTTGGCTATCCTCCCTTCACACTGCTTCACCCGATCTTCTAGTTGGGTGATATAATCATTGGCAGAGGAGAGCTGAGCCTTTGCAGCTGATGCATCTTGGACCGCCTTAAAGATCTTTTTCCTTAAGATGTGGGCTTTTTCTCTGATTACATGTTGATTTGCAATAGCCTCCAAGCCCAAACTCATTGTTTGAGTTAAGATATCATCAATACTCTCCTCTGCCAATCTATTCTGATCTTCTTGGAAGTAGATGGAGGCGCACATGACTTTGGCTACGCCAGGGTTCCCTCGAGTGGAACAGTTCCTTTCTAGTGATTGGATGAGGAGTTGACTCCCCGGGAAAGTGTCCTAACATTGGGGCCAGAAGACTCCCCTTCCACATTAGAAGAGATCGGAGGAGGCGGACATTCGATCTGCCGAGGTGGAGAAACAGCGACCTCTACTTCAGAGACCGGCTGCTCTTGAGGTCAAGGAGGGGAGCTCGGTATTTCAATCAAATCTCACTGAGGTGTCTGAGCAGCGATAGCAGTAGCCTCCTTCATCGCCTGCACCTTTCGGGAGACCTCCCTCTTTCGCTTGCAGCTCTCTTTAGAAGCATCAGCACCCGCCATACCTGCACAAAGAAGAAGTCAGTGAGTTCGCTAAAATTTAGAGGCTAGAGATAAGGATTGTACGAGGACTAAGGTCAGAGAGCTAAAGCTCATAGTCTTCGTTGGTGATCAGCCGCATCATTCACCACTTCAGTTCAGCCATAACCGCATCTAAGCACGAGAATTTGTGGGTGGATGCCTGATTCTTTAACTCTTTCACCATGGCGTCTTCGTCCTTATTTAAGGTGAGCTTATTAGGGAGTTGGGGGACCAAATAATTCCAATTACGAGGGATCCCTTTAAAGCCATTTTGATCCTTAGTCTTAAGGATGAAAAATCGATCCTTCCAGTTCTTTAGCGAAGAAGGGAGATCGGCAAAAAGTGCATAGTTCGGCTTCTTGTAAAAGAACCAAAATTCGTCATCCTTCCTTCGGGCAAGCCTATGCCGCTCGGCAAAGACTTTAGCCATGGGCTTCAGTCTCTTGGCTCGGCAGAGGCCCCTGAAGGCTATTAAAGTCTGCCAGAAGTTTGGATGCACTTGAGCTACCGAGACATGGTCGAACTTTAGGATGGCCTTGTAAAATTCATCCAAGGGAAAACGGAGCCTGGCCTTTAGCTGCTCTTCATATACTATGATGATATCGCCTTCTTCAAAGAAGTGATCGACCCAAAGGTCGCCATGGCATTTGATTAGTTCAAAGAAGTCGATCCGCAGATTATACTTCTGACTTATGGATTGGAGATCAATTTCTCTCAAGACTGACGGCAATTCATCAACTGGCAGGTTTTCCTTTCTTGAAAAGGTTCCTCGCTTTGGTCTGGTAGCCAAACCAGTAACCGGAACGATGGCCATGCTGGATCGTTCGCCTGATCTAATCACATTGCCTTCTTCTGAGGTCCATGTAATATGGACGGAAGGTGGGCTCACAGCTCTCTGACCCTCGGTACCACTCATTTTTAGAAAACAAAAAGGAAAATTAACTGAGGAAAGATCAAAACCCTTATCGGAGTGTAATCGGTGCCTGAAAACTCTAAAAAGCTAGAGGAAGTGTTGAGATTGCTAGGGGAAGGTCCGAAAATAACATAAGGAAACAAATGACTCACCTCTCCACTATTTATACTCGTTTGAGCATTAAATGCTCACGAAGTCCCAAGTGACACATCGGATAGCGCGACCGAGCTGCCTCTTTGACACGTTGTAAGAAGGTTCCAAAAACTTAATAAAGATCAGATGAATGAGATCGGTCGACTAAGGGCATCAGATTGAACAAATTTTCAAACCCACGGATCGGTGAATGGCGATTCATTTAGGGATCAGATCGGTACACTTATTAGAGATCGGGAAATAAATCAATGCGATGACTAAACAAAAATATTTAAATAAAAATCATTTCATTTCCAAAAGATCGGATTACATCAGTTGGGCAATCTCAAAAGATATGATTACATTATTTGGGTGATCTTAAAAGATCAGCACTATGTTCTACCTAGCATGATAGCCTATGTCAAACCCTAGTCTTGTGGCCTAATCAAAAGATGTGTTTTATCAGAAAGCCAGCCACAAATATTGGA
Organism: Hevea brasiliensis; assembly: GCF_030052815.1. NCBI lineage: Eukaryota > Viridiplantae > Streptophyta > Magnoliopsida > Malpighiales > Euphorbiaceae > Hevea > Hevea brasiliensis. Next base: position 34,088,698 of record NC_079504.1, on the reverse strand, counting down.
TAGGTGTGCAGCTCAGATAGAGTGACTATGACTCTCATGATATTTAGCGGAGTCATCGTCGATGTCATCAACCAAAACCGAGCTGCAATCGGGACGTCCAATGTGGTCGACAGCTAAATGAACTTCAAGAGGCGGTCACCGACATTAAGATTGAAATTAGCAGTCCTCTTATGGATACCAGAGCTAGCTCATCTGTCTCTTTAACTTCCCACAGGTAAGCGTTTACACTATTATTTTGTTGAATATCCTTGGTTCATTTTCTCCAATTTTCCTTTTTTATATCCTGTCACAGAATAGGTTATCTAGGCCAGTAGTTATTTCCTGTCTCCTATTTTTATTCATTCGTAAATTCCATTTATCGTATCTTAGTTTTCATTTCTTTCAAAAGTTGATGTTCGAGTCATCAGGCGACTCGTAAATACTCTAAGGAGTATAGGTAGGAGTATTTTAATATGAGTTTTGGTCTGAATAAATAAAAATGATAAAGGAAAATAGGTATAGCAAAGGGTTGAATAGGATGGGGAGAAAAATTATGTCAAACAAATAAGTCATGAGATCAGACCTCGGGATGAACCCAAGTGATAATACAATAGATCGGGAATCCAGATAAGTTCGGATCCCAGGTAAGCGACTAAAAAGAGATCAGATATCACAAATCAAAGCGTTCTGATAAAGCGGTCATGCAGAAGATCTGCAAGGAGTTCGGTCTTTTGTCCACTATCTAGCTATAAGGTTCCGTAGGGTAGGAAAAGCTGTACACGGGTTTCTTGTGCCTTTGGTATTTCATTCCCATACAATAAGGGTCAAGAAGGACTCTTTACCAGAATCCTTAGTTTAAAGTTCTTACAAAACGCCATTCTAATAAATACATTAAGAGTTCGGGGGAGAGTTCTTACCCGAACTTAATTCAATTTTTAAACGCAACACATTAAGATTTCAGGGGAGAGTTCTTACTCGAACTCAATCTAATTTTTAACGCAACACATTAAGAGATCAGGGGAGACTTCTTATCCAAACTCAATCTAATTTTTAAACACAACACATTAAGAGATCGAGGGAGAGTTCTTACCCGAGCTCAGTTTAATTTTTAAATGCAACACATTAAGAGTTTGGGGGAGAGTTCTTACCCGAACTCGATCTAAAATTTAACAGAATACATTAAGAGATCGGGGGAGAGTTCTTACCCGAGTTCTCAATTAAAATCCCTAACACATTAAGAGATCTAGAGAGAGTTCTTACCCGAGTTCTCAATTAAAATCCCTAACACATTAACAGATCGTGGGAGAGTTCTTACCCGAGTTCTCAATTAAATCCTTAACACAAAGATATCGAGGGAGAATTCTTACCCGAGTTCTCAATTAAATTCGTAACACTAAGAGATAGAGGGAGAGTTCTTACCCGAGTTCTCAACTAAAATTCTTAATGCACTAAGAGATCGAGGGAGAGTTCTTACTCGAATTCTTGATTAAAATCTTAATAAAATATGTGGAGATCAGGGGGAGAGTTCTTACCCGAAATCTTCTATTTAAGTTTTAACAGAACACATTAAGAGGTCAGGAGAGAGTTCTTACCCGAATTCTCTTAAATTAAGTTCAAACTAAAATATCACAATTTCAGAATTCACGTTAACCCTTAACCGAAAACCCATTACACAACACCTATTCACTGAAGGGTCATCTCATGTACTCGTGTTCTTGGGCAACCCAAAATAGTGATACATAAAATATTCCTTTATCGATACAAAGGATTAACATCATCATTTTAGCACCCCTAATTACCAATTTTAATTTATAAAGAGTACAATATTAAATCTGCTTACCCTCATTAAGGGACGAGATGGGGTGCCAAACACCTTCCCGACCAGTATACGGATCCCGAACCTAGAATCTCTATTTTCAAAGTGGTTTTAATTTTTTACAAATAGTTTTCTTTAATTTCCCTCAATATTAAAGTGGTGACTCCTCACTTTTCTCACTTTGGTGAGAACTCGTCCAGGCAATCGCAAAAACCCTTATGACAGTGGAGATTGGATTAGTTGGTTTGCCTATGGGATTGGCACATTATTCACCCACTTAACTATTTCCATCATTATATGAGGCACATTAGTTTATGGATTGTTCTAGAGCCTATTTGAGCATGATTTCTCTATGTAATTTGATTGGTTTGAGTTTGATGGAATGAACAATTAACCCAAGGCTAGGTGGTGATAACTTTGGTGAGAATTGAATTCCTTATACCTTGAAGGTGGGTATATGGTTTATTGGTGGCTAGAGGTAAGTTTGAAAGATTAGATGAGTGATTTTCATGAATCTAAGAAAAAGGTACCCCAATTGCATATAATTATTTTTAATTTGCTTGAGGACAAGCAAAGATTTAAGTTTGAGGGAATTTGATAAACCCATTTTATATAGGTATTTTAGGGTAGTTTTGCATCCATTTTTCCCTTTTTAGTTTAGTAATTTTATGCTTTTAATGCTTATTTTAGTTAATTTGTTAATTTTAGTTTCATTATATTTGATTTTTTTAATTTTAATGTTTTTTGCTAGGTTTTAATAAGGTTTAAAGGCAAAAAAGTTCACATAGAAGAAATTCAAAGTGATTTGGAAGCTTAAAGTAATGTGAAAAATGAAGAAAATTCTCTTAAAGAAGAAGACCAGCCGAGATTTTCAAGGGCTTCAACATGCCCCGTGTTGAGGGTCGTGTGAAGATAAGAGTCAGCCAGCATGAATCCACAGGAGGCATGTAAATTCAACACTGGGTCGTGTAAACAGAGATTTTAGAGCAAAACACGCCGAAAGTTTCAGGGACTCCCATATGCCCAGTGTAGCTGGCCGTGCAGAATCTAAAGGCTCTTCCTCCAAATCAACATGAGGCATGTTGAAAATAACTTGAATCAACATGAGGCATGTGGGATGGCGCTGGCAGATCTGCTAACATGGAAAAATTTTCTCTTTTCACACCTTTTACACCTTTTATCTTTATCCCTTTAGAGACCATTTTTAGGGATAAATAAGCATCATATTCTCATTTTTACTATAAGGAGAAAGGGAGAGAAAAATCAAAAGACGAAGGAAAGAAGGAACCACACCATTTTTGGAGGAATAACACCTGCAGAGTGACGTTTTCAGCTTCCATTTTCAGAGATTTGGATTCTCTTCTTCTGGGTTCTTTTATTTTTAGTCTTATTTGTCGCAAGGGATTTTGCGGTCGCCTGGACGATCACTCACCGAAGTGGGAAAAATGAGGAGTCGCCACCTTAGGTTTGAGGGAAACTAAAGAAAACCATTTGGGAAAATAAATTAAAAATGAAACCACTTCAAAACAGAGATTCTAGGTTCGGGGTCCGTAAACGGGTGGGAAAGGTGTTAGTCACCCCACCTCGTCCCTTAATAAGGGTAAGTAGATTTAATTTTGCGTTCTTTATAAATTAGTTAAGAGGGCTCGGATGGGAATGTTAATCCTTTTTTTTAAAAGGAAATTTTGATCTTTCACTAAATTCGGATCACTCAGATACACAAGTAAATGAGACCTCCTTAGTGAATTGACGTTACAAATTTTTAGTTCTAAGATTATTTTGCGTACGGGTTAAGATTTGGTGTGAGAATCGGATAAGAACTATCCTCCAATCTCTTTTAAGTTATTTATTGAAATTTTGGAGGGAGATCGGATAAGAATCCTCCTCCGATCTCCTCTAGACGTTTATTAAAACTTTTAAGTTGAAACCGGATAAGAACTCTCCTCCGATCTCTTTTTAACGTTTATTAAAATTTTGAGGGGAGATCGGATAAGAACTCTCCTCTGATCTCCTCTAGACATTTATCAAAATTTTTGAGTTGAGACCGGATAAGAACTCTCCTCCGATCTCTTTTTAACGTTTATTAAAATTTTGAGGGGAGATCGGATAAGAACTCTCCTCTAATCTCCTCTAGACATTTATCAAAATTTTTGAGTTGAGACCGGATAAGAACTCTCCTCCGATCTCTTTTTAACGTTTATTAAAATTTTGAGGGGAGATCGGATAAGAACTCTCCTCCAATCTCTTTTAGATTAACAGGAGCCTGAAAGGGACTTTTCCGATCTCCCGGATTTTCACTTCGGCTATATGACATAAGAGCCTAAAGCTAAGGATTCTGGCGTTCAAAGATGCTGGGGATAAGGCTTCTCGATACCTTTTGGCTAGATAGGGATAATTAGGCTTGATTTACCGACCTTCCATGTATTCATTTTACCAATATCTATTAATGACCGATCTATTCTGTTTTGCTTATTTTGGTTTTATTCCACTTTATGACCTCTTTGTCGAATCGCTGTTCACGTTAACCTAATAGTTTGGCTATCTTCCTGACGCGTTATTCAGTTCTCTCTTTTAAAGAGACCCTAAGTTGCGATTACCTACGCCTTGCTGACCATTTACACGCTACTAGGAACCGAAAAACTTGCATGACGTAAGATTAATAAAATGACTGACTAATTACTAAAGAGATAACTCGAGAGTAACATTCTTTGGGTCCTAATGCACAAAATGAACTTTTATAAAATCACATACGTAAGAAGAAACAAAGAAAGTGCGAAAAATAAATGTAAACACTTAGTAAAACAGCAATATGAGCTCTTACCTGTGAGGAGCCAAATCTACTGAAATAGCTACGGGGTGGCAAATAGAGATAAGACAGTGGACTGATTAGCCTGAGAGCTGATGTTCGTCGGGAAGTGAAGGGAGCTCAGCTAAAATATAATCAGATTAAGATAAAAGCCGAGTAGAATGAAGTTTAGCATAGACAGAGGGAATGTAAATAGAGATGATAAAGGGTGAAAGTGAGGTGTGACGGATAATGAACAAACGGAAATGTAGAGTTCCAGGATTCAGAATCCTTTTCAAGAAACACTTCAGAAAACTAGTTTCAAAAGTTTTTCCAATCAACACTTCAAAGTAGCGGAATAACAAACTAAATGAAGTTTTCAGAGTTCTTCCGCTATAATAACAGCCTCTCCTTTTTGTCCGTCCGTCCCCTGAACAGTTTTTTTCATGCAGGTATTTATAGGAATCGGGCGCTCCCCGTGAAGGGTCAGGATTTATTTTGAGGGAGATGGAGGGTCAAGATTTCGAAGGACATGATCGGATGTCCAGGAATTAAAGAGAATCAAAATGAATGGCTGAGATCCCTCTTCAGAACGTTTGTCCTTTTCTTCTTTCAATCTGACGGTCCCAGATCTTCTTGTCCGGAACGATCTAAGGGCTAAGAGCGAAAGACGCTGGTATTGTCGTCTTCTCTCTTGATCCAAGGGTTCCGGGTTTGTCCTTACAAGTGAGATCAACGGTGGGGATTGGGATGTACAGGACTGTCATGACATACCCTGGCACCTGTCAGCATTGCGGGCGATTCTTAGGCGTGCGGTGGAGATCTCGCCTGCAACGCTTTAACTACCTCGGCTCTGATTCTGACAACGGTTATTTGGGATTTGTCTTATTCCTTTTGTCTTCCGATCCCTCCTCTTTCTGATCTCTTTCACATGTTCTTTCCGATCTTTCATGCTGGTCTCCCATCTTCCGATCTATTATTCCGATCTTTCCCTTCCTTAGGTCCGGTCTGGTCAAAGCATTAATTGCCCCTCGATTCCGTTGCCGCTTTGCTGCTCAAAGAATAAATGCTCATTTTCCCTATATATACCTGTTGTGAGAGACATTTCCTTCATCGATTTTCCTCTCTCCTTCTTACTTTTCTGTTCTAGCTACTCGGTGAAAGTTCCGCCATGATGGTGGTTTTGATCCCTTTCGATGAGCTTCTTTAACCAGGCTGAAAATTTATGATCCTTGATCGCATAACCCTAATCGACGATGGTGAGAGAAGCTGGATTTGACCGATGTATTGCGGACCTCGGTTGTACCGATCTCGAGTCGCTTCAACCGAAGTTCATTCGGCTTCTCATCACATTGAGTGTTCCGACGTTGGCTTTCCTCCACATTGGGTGTTCGAAATACGCCTCGCTCAGTCGGTGACACCTTTGATCGATCACAATGTGACATTCCGATCCCTAGAGATCGCCCAAATGATGTATTTTATTTTCAATGCAATCCGATCTCTAGAGATCACAGAAATGATGTAATCCAATTTAGTGTAATCCGATCCCTAGAGATCGCCCAAATGATGTAATCCGATCTTTTGAAAATGAAGACTTTATTTCGTCGATTATCATCTTATTATTTTTGCATTGATTATTTTCCGATCTCTAATGTGATTATCCGATCTGGTTCTTTACCTGAATGACACTTAACTGATCCTTTATTCAGAATATTTAACTTATTATGCCGATATCCAATTGATCGATCTCGTAACATTCGAATATTTTATAGAAGTGTCATAAAAGCTTTAGAGTCCAACCAATCGATGCGTTGCCTAGAACCTCGCGAGCATTAAATGCTCGGACTAGTATAAATAGGGGTGGAAGGGTTAGCCAGTTGTTCTCTCATTCCATTTTCAATCCCCTGCTCACAACTTCGAAGTTCTCTCGTTTTCTCAAGTTCTTCCGACGCCGATCAGACTCCGGTAAGGGCTTTGATCTTCTTTTTTAGTTTAAGTTCTTTATTCATTTTGAAAATGAGCGATGCCGAAGGTCAGAGAGCGGCGAGCCCTCCTTCCATTCAGTTCTCATGGTCGTCCGATGAAGAAGAGGTAGTCGGGCCAAGCACGCAACCTGAACCCCCTAGGGTCTCCGCTCCAGCTCGGGGGCGGATCATACCATCAAGGCGTGCACCTGTTTCAGGGAGGGAGACTCTCCCTATAGATGAGCTACCGTCGGTTCTTCGAGTATCCGATCTGCAATCGTTTAGTCAAGAATACATCATTCGGCCTGATTCGTACGAGCTAATCAAGTGCCACGGCGATCTTCGTGTCGATCACTCCTTTAAAGAGAACGACATGGTTATGGTGTACGAGGAACAGTTAAAGGCCGGTCTCCGGTTCCCTCTAGATGACTTCTATAAGGAAGTTCTAAAACTTCGCCGAGCGTGCATTGCTCAAATTCACCCTAACTCGTGGCGGATCTTGGTAGCCTTCCGAGGTCTATGCCGAGCTAAGGGAATCAGACCTACGGCTAAGGTGTTCGCCGAACTGCACAGACTAACTCGCCGAAGGATGACGAACATGGTTCTTTCAGCGAAGCCTCATTATGGGCTCTTTTCCGACCGCCCTCATCCCTTAAGAATTGGAAGAACCGCTTCTTCATTCCGAGGAGCAAAGATCCGAGTTGCTTTGAGGACTTCCTCGTGGTGGTGGTACCAGGGCCTTTGCTTCCAAGCATATTACCTGAACTGTGAGGAAAGCTTAGTAGTGATGGATCCAAGAGTCCGCGCCACTCAAAAGTATTATTGTTTGGATGCGTGGATCGCCGAGTTGCACCATCGACTATTCAATCGCCACCGGCCAAGACCGCGAACTTCCGCTCTCTGACCTCGGCATTGGTATTTTCTATATCTCAGCTCTCAGGACCTTAGCGATCTCACTAACCTTTTCTTTGTGCAGGTATGGCGGGTGGTGAAGGTTCTAGGAAATGGAAGAAGGACAAAGAGATCTCCCGGAAAATAAAAGAGATGAAGCGTTCGGAAATGCTTCGAACACCTGGTCATGAATCTGGGGAAGTACAAGGGGACTGCCTCAACCTTGGATCGCCGAAGCCGTCCGATCTCTCCTCCTAGATTGGAAGAGCAACCTCCGGCTCTTTCGGTTGTTCCAAGCACGGAAGGGGTCCTTCTCAATCTTCCGAGGACCTCTTCTCGTGGCGCTCAAAAGCTAATCGAGTCCTCGAAGAATAACCGGACTGCTCGGGAGAACCCGGTTTGCCCAAGTCTTGGGGTCTTCCATCTTTCTTCGAGGATCGGACAGCTATCTCGAACAGCCTTGATGATATCTTGACTCAATCAATGAGCCTTAACGTGGAGTGCCTGGTGATTCAGACCATGGTTTGGGAAAAGGTTCAGCGTCTGGGTAAGGAGATCGGGAAGAAAATTCATGAAGTGGCTTCCCTCCGATCCCAACTCTCATCCGCTCAAGATTATATATCTCAAGTTGAGGGGCGAAGTTTTATGAGGACAGGGTGGCCGAACTGAATCTTGTTGGTGAAAGGAATCGGGTTCTCGGAGAAGTCCAGCGCCATGTGCCAACGGCCGCTCAGTCGCCTAACTCATCAAGAGCTTAAAGAGAAAGACGGGGAGCTTAAGGAGAAAGATGAAGAGATGGTGACGGGAATAGCCGGGGCCTATGTGAATGCTCACAAGGACCTCTTGGCCGAACTCCAGAAGCGTTACCCAGGGGAGGACTTCTCTTGGATGGCCGACCTGGCTCCTGAGGGCGACGATGAGGACAGTGAAGAGGAAGCCAAGGGTGAGAGAGAGGGTGAGCAAAATGTAAATCAAGCTGGGGGTAACCCTCCAGCTGAATAGCTTGTACAAAAATGAAATGAAATGGGCTCTCTTTTGTTCAATGAATGGATGTGATTGGAAAATCTCTGAATTGCCTAAGTATTTGATTGTATGAGCATAGCGAAACAATAACTAAATGCAATTATTAATCTAAGTATGAGAGATCGGAAAGCACAATAAGCATGAGATCGGTGGGGAAGAAATGCTGAATGGGACTTGATTAAAATTGAAAATTTGACTTAAACACTTAAGATTGGAATCCTTATTAAACCGAACCAAAACCTTAACTCTTAAACTTTCGAATGGGAGATCGGCAATAAACCGGTAGGAAAAGATCTAGTGCGGTTCATTTATCAGGAATATACTTGACGGGTCCTGAGTTTCGACAATGGGTTTGAGAGATCGGTGAGCGATAGACTGGTAAAGCTTTGACTGATGCGAGAACTTAACAATTTGATTTAATTCTTTGCGGGGAGACATCGGAATTGTGACAGCCTATCAAAGAGGGATCGGAAATGTGATTAGCTGTCCGAAGGAGGCTTAGTACCGTGGATCGGTTTCAAAGTTTTATTGATTTTGGGAATCGGCCAAAATATGGTGTCGACAGCTGCCCCTCTTTACATAATTTCTATTAAAGGAAAAAAAAATTTCCGTGTAGGAATTATGTAAAGATTCAGACTCATATTTTGGACGATTAGGCGTACCTAAGTTAACGACCTAGAGATTGGCAACGGAAGTTAGGATACTTAGAAAATTAAAAACCAACTTGGATCAAGAAACCAGAGGTTGATAGCAGGAAAATTAAATTGCAGGAAATTAAAACCAACTTAGATCAAGGAACCAGAGGTTGATGACAGGAATGTAAATTACAAGAAATTAAAATCAACTTAGATCAAGGAACCAGAGGTTGATGGCGGAAATTTGAATGCAGGAAATTAAAATCAACTTAGATCAAGGAACCAGAGGTTGATGACAGAAATGTAAATTGCAGGAAATTAAAATCAACTTAGATCAAGGAACCAGAGGTTGATGGTGGAAATGTAAATTGCAGGAAATTAAAATCAACTTAGACCAAGGAACCAGAGGTTGATAACAGGAAATGTAAATTGCAAGAAATTAAAATCAACTTAGATCAAGGAACCAGAGGTTGATAACAGGAAAGTAAATTGCAAGAAATTAAAATCAACTTAGATCAAGGAACCAGAGGTTGATAACAGGAAATGTAAATTGCAGGGAATTAAAATCAACTTAGATCAAGGAACCAGAGGTTGATAACAGGAAAGTAAATTGCAAGAAATTAAAATCAACTTAGATCAAGGAACCAGAGGTTGATAACAGGAAATGTAAATTGCAGGGAATTAAAATCAACTTAGATCAAGGAACCAGAGGTTGATGACAGAAATGTAAATTGCAGGAAATTAAAATCAACTTAGATCAAGGAACCAGAGGTTGATGGTGGAAATGAAAATTGCAGGAAATTAAAATCAACTTAGATCAAGGAACCAGAGGTTGATTGCAAGAAATTAAAATCAACTTAGATCAAGGAACCAGAGGTTGATAACAGGAAAGTAAATTGCAAGAAATTAAAATCAACTTACATCAAGGAACCAGAGGTTGATAACAGGAAAGTAAATTGCAAGAAATTAAAATCAACTTAGATCAAGGAACCAGAGGTTGATGACTGGAATGTAAATTGCAGGAAATTAAAATCAACTTAGATCAAGGAACCAGAGGTTGATAACAGAAATGTAAATTGCAGGAAATTAAAATCAACTTAGATCAAGGAACCAGAGGTTGATGACAGAAATGTAAATTGCAGGAAATTAAAATCAACTTAGATCAAGGAACCAGAGGTTGATGGTGGAAATGTAAATTGCAGGAAATTAAAATCAACTTAGATCAAGGAACCAGAGGTTGATTGCAAGAAATTAAAGTCAACTTAGATCAAGGAACCAGAGGTTGATAACAGGAAAGTAAATTGCAAGAAATTAAAATCAACTTAGATCAAGGAACCAGAGGTTGATAACAGGAAAGTAAATTGCAAGAAATTAAAATCAACTTAGATCAAGGAACCAGAGGTTGATGACAGAAATGTAAATTGCAGGAAATTAAAATCAACTTAGATCAAGGAACCAGAGGTTGATAACAAGAAAGTAAATTGCAAGAAATTAAAATCAACTTAGATCAAGGAACCAGAGGTTGATAACAGGAAATGTAAATTATAGGGAATTAAAATCAACTTAGATCAAGGAACCAGAGGTTGATGACAGAAATTTAAATTGCAGGAAATTAAAATCAACTTAGATCAAGGAACCAGAGGTTGATGGTGGAAATGTAAATTGCAGGAAATTAAAATCAACTTAGATCAAGAAACCAGAGGTTGATAACAGGAAATGTAAATTGCAGGGAATTAAAATCAACTTAGATCAAGGAACCAGAGGTTGATAACAGAAATGTAAATTGCAAGAAATTAAAATCAACTCACAAAGCAAGTCTAACCCTGACACATGAAGTTCTTTCCCTGACCAAGTGTACTTAACAAGATACCGAAGGCCGATGATTAATGAAGGAGGAGTTGCAAGACTCGACCCATGATCCCATTCCTTCGGATGGCCCTTTTCTGTCCCCGATTTTCTTTCTATTTTACGGAAAGCGCCCTTGTGGTTTTTCACTTTCTTTTCGTCCATTCGACCAGAAGCGCCCTTTCGGGTTTTCACCCCTAGTTTTTTTTTTTTTTTTTTTTTTTGAAGGCCATTCCCTGCAAATCTCATAATAAATTACGTGAGGTTATCAATTTTCGAATTCAAATCTTATGGCAAAAATTTTAACTAATCAATAACGCATCAAACAAAGAGGAAGGATAGTATTTGAAAAGTGAGTAAACAGGAAAACAAAAGCAGAAGGAATAAAGTATAATTTTATTATGGCTTTAGGAAAAATAGGGATATACTTTCAAAGGAAAAGGAGGGGTACAAGGATAGATCTCACATATTCCTTATAGTTGGTTTTGAAGTCTTTTAACTGCCATTATTTCAAGTTCTCTGAAGCTTCATGCCGCGACAGTTTCCTCTCCATCCTCGGTTTCATATCCTCTTCCTTATTTCTCCATTTTGGTTCTTGGGGCACCCTTTCGGGTTTTCACCCCAAGTTTTTTTTTTTTTGTTTTTTTTTGTTTTTTTTTTTTTTGGGATGCCCTTTCAGGTTTTCATCCTTCACTCATTTTATGCATAGTACCTCTTGACAGTGTCGGCATTTACAGTCTCGAATTGCTATCACCCATGTGGGTCAAGATCAAGGCTCCTCCAGAAAATGCCTTTTTAACCACATAGGGTCCTCATAGGTTGGTGACCATTTGCCCTGGGATCGTTTTGGTTCGGCAAAGACTTTCTTCAAGAGACTAGGTCCCCGGGTTGGAATTCGCATAAGCGGACACCTTTATCAAATGCCCTAGCCATTCTCCTCTGGTATAATTGCCCATGACATGTTGCTGTTAATCTTTTCTCGTCTAGCAAGTTTAACTGATCCAACCTTGACTGGATCCATTCTGATTCATCAATTCGATTCCTTCGTAATCCTTAAGGAAGGAATTTCACCTCAATAGGTAATACCGCTTCCATCCCGTAGACCAGTGAGTATGGAGTTGCCCTGCTGAGGTCCTCACTAAGTCCCAGATGCATGAAGAACGTAGGGGAGCATATCATGCCAATCCCTATATGTGACCGTCATTTTCCGAATTATCCTCTTGAGGTTTTTGTTTGCGGCTTCCACTGCTCCATTCATCTCGGGACGGTATGGGGAGGAATTAAGATGTCGGATTCTGTATTGATCACACAATTTCTGAACCTTTGGACCATTCAAGTTCTTGGCATTATCAGTGACAATTTCCTTCGGGAAGCCATGCCGGCAGATGATGTTGCTTTTGAGGAATTTAAGAAACGTGTTTTGTGTGATGTGAGCATACGACATTGCTTCGACCCATTTGGAGAAATAGTCGATGGCCACTAGGATAAATCTATGTCCATTGGATGCCTTGGGATTGATGGGACCAATTACATCGATGCCCCACATTGCGAAAGGCCATGGTGAGACGAGGTTGAACAGCTTATGAGGTGGGACGTTTATCGGATCGGCATAGATCTGACACTTATGGCACTTCCGGAAATACTCGATGCTATCCTTCTCTATTGTGGTCCAAAAATACCCATGTCGCATGATTTGCTTGGCCATCATGTGCCCATTGGCATGGGTTGCACAATTTCCCTCATGAGTCTCAAAAAGGATTCTCTTTGCCTCTTTTGCATCTACACATCTTAATAATTCGCCGTTGGAGCTCCTCTTGTATAGGGTTTCTCCACTGGGGAAGTATCCCAATGCTAATCTCCGGATCATCCTCTTTTCATTTTTGCTTGCCCCTGAGGGGAATTCTCTGGTTCTACAGTAGACCAGGATGTCATGATACCAAGGCTTTCCATCGGGCTCTTCTTCAATCATGAAGCAAGAGGGGTGGTTCATCCCTTGCTTTAACCCTCAATGCTTGAGTTGTCTGCCCTTCTTCCATTTGAGCCATAACGACTAGAGTAGCTAAAGCGTCAGCAAATTGATTCTTGTCTCTGCTAAGATGAGTGAAAGAGATTTCTTCAAATTCCTTGATTAGCTCCAGTAGGTACTTCTGATATGGGATCAGCTTGGGGTCTTTGGTTTGCCATTCTCCCTTGACTTGATAAATTATCAGAGCCGAGTCTCCGTACACCTCCAACTTTCTGATTTTCATCTCGATAGCAGCTTGTAGCCCCATTACACAAGCTTCATATTCTGCGACATTGTTAGTACAACAAATCTCAACTTGACAATTATCGGAAATGTTTTCCGTCGGGATACTAGTACACCCGATTCCATTCTCGAATAAATTGATCGCTTCCATCAAAATACATTTCCCATACATCGGCCGCCCGTCTTCTTCGTGATTCTACCTCATTAATATGTTCATCGTGGAACTCAAATCCAGAGCTTCATAATCTCGGATAGGGTTTTCCGCTAGAGGTCAAGAATCACGCTACCTTTCACCGCTTCCGGTCATGTAGACTATATCATATTGGGAAAGTATAACCCGCCACTTGGCTATCCTTCCCGCACGAATGGGCTCTCGAATACATATCGATAGGATCCATCCCGGAGATGAGCCATGTCTTGTGATTCAACATGTAGTGCTTGAGGCGATTTGTCGTCCAGCTAACGCCAGCAAGTCTTTTCTAAGAAAGAGTACCTTGATTCACAATCATTGAACTTATTGCTCGTAATAAATGGCCCTCTCTTTCGCCAGATCCTCATGTTGTCCCAAAACACATCCCATCGAAGTTCGCTGGATCGCCATATACAGGATCAAAGGCTGTCATTACATGTGGAACCAATCGTGGATTTGATGATATCGCTTGATTTTCTCAAAAGCCTCTTGACAAATCAATCCCATTGAGTAGAGTTGTTCTTCCGAGTAATCAAAATAGGCTCAGCTTTGGCAAAGAGATTAGAAATAAACCTCGAAATGTAGTTCACTTTCCCTAAATCACAGCACCTCCTTTCTGCTTTTGGGGATGGCATTTCTTGAATAGCTCAGACTTTGTCCGGATCTACTTCTATCCTTTCTCGCTACTATGAATCCCAACAACTTCCCCGATCTAGCTCCGAATATGCATTTAGTAGGGTTCAGCTTCAAGTGGTATTTCCTGAGCCTTTCGAATACCCTCCTCATCACCTGAACGTGGCTCTCTTCTCCCCTGGATTTGATGATCATATCATCCACGTAAACCTCCACTTCTTTATTCATCATATCGTGGAATAATGTGACCATTGCGCTACCGTAAGTAGCTCCCGGCATTTTTCAACCCGAAGGGCATGACCCGATAGCAAAATACTCCCCATTGAGTGATGAAAGCAGTTTTATCCTTGTCTTCTTCGTCCATTAGGATATGATTGTATCCTGATGCCCCATCAATACACGAACACCTTCCCAATCCCGCAGCATTGTCAACTAACACATCAATGTGGGGGAGAGGGAAATCGTCTTTCAAGCTAGCTTTATTAAGGTCCCTGTAGTCAACACACACCGACTCTCGCCCTTCTTCACACGGACGACGTTAGCAACCCATTTGGGATATTTGTCCACTTCAAAGAATCCGCCATCGCTTTCTGACTTCATCCCGAACTTTGAGCAAGGTGTCTGATTCATTCTCCTTAGTTTCGCTTCACCTAATCGCTCCGAATTAACGGAATTTTGTGCGTTATTATCTTAGGGTCCAAACCCACCATATCATCATAGCTCCAGAAAACACATCGAGGAATTCTTTGCTGCATCGATCATATCTCCCAATTCTTCACACTCCACGACCTTAAGTTCCCTTTTACTTCTTCCGTGCCCAAGTTTATTGTGTGCCTCTGCCTCCACAAGGCACGAGGGAGGGCTCATCCTTTTCACCGCCTTCTTGTGTAAGTTCTTCCTAATCACTTGAAGTAATGGCGCTTATGGGGATTTCAAAATTAGCCGAGGGATTTAGTCTATTGGATTATTAGGTGTTAATTGATGAATGGTCCTGAATAAATAAAGAATAGAACGAGTTATAAGGATGGAATTAAAAAGGAAAGAAAGAGAGTATTGGATTTAAAATGCATTATCAATTCATTAATATTAATGCCATAAGAAAAGGTCCATTTACAGTATTACACTTGTCACCATGGACAAAATGATCAAGTGTTGATAACCAAAGGTACTTTACTCGAGATTGAGTACAGGGATATCCTCTATTGTCCAGTTGTCCAACTCCTGCCCCTCAGCTATTGGCGATACTAGGGCCTCATACAAGGAGTCCAGTTGGATGACATCGATGGATGGATCATCAGGTGATTCTTCTGTATTTGCCGTATGTTGAATGACTGGTTTGGTGAAGATCTTCGCGATTCTTGGGACTACTTTCATCTTTCCCATCTTCTGGTCAAACCTCTGATCCCGAAGCATTTTCCTCATCCAGAATCGCCCATCCACGAGGGCATCCTCCTCATATCCCAAACCACTACGGCCCACCTTCTGAATAGCCGGTATGGGTTCCACGATATCTTGCAAGGCGGTGCCCAAGCCTTTCCCCTCTTGATACCCGTTCCTCGACATCACTTTGGCCACCATAGCCATAGCCCCCTCCTTCCCGGTATCTTGCAGTTCAAGGGCCTGGAAAGAACTCTCCAACGATTCTCTACGCTTCCACAGAAGGAAGTGATTGCGGCTTGGTAACCAGTATGGCTTCTTCGCCCCTTACAGTGATGATTTTGCCGTCCTTAATGTATTTGATCTTCTGGTGCAAAGTCGAAGGAACAGCATTCGCGAAATGGATCCATGGCCTTCCCAACAAAGATAGTGTAAGTCGGCTCAATGTTCATCACCGAACGTGACATTGAAAGTACATGCACCGACTTGATTGGCAAGTCAATGTCTCCCAAAGACCTCTCTCTCCGGTACCGCCAAAGGCTCTTACCACCATAGCACTTTGACGTATATATGATTGGTCGATCGCACCGCTAAGGTAGCGCTTAGGCAAGACATTGAGGGTCGATCCGTTATCGATGAGGACCTTGGCCACTATACAACCCTTACACTTCACGCTTATATGTAGAGCTTTATTGTGCCCTAAGCTCGCGGGTCTACCTCCTCTTCGTAAAAGGCTACAAAGCCGATGCCTGGATTTGTTCTACTATCTTCTCAAACTGCCCCAGAGTAATGTCGGGGTTTACAAAGGCTTGATCCAGGATTCTTTGTAAGGCTTGTCGGTGGACTTCCGAACTCAGGATTAGTGATAACAGTGAAATCCGGGCGGGTGTTTTTCTCAACTGCTCCACCACATCATACTCGCTCTGTTTCATTATTTGGAGCAACAGTTCTTCATCTTCCTTGTGCTCAATAGGCTCTACTTCCCCTGCTTTCTCAACCTCCTCTTCTATGTTTCTTGATGACTCTCCCATTTTTACTTTCCCTTTCCTTCTCTCTCTTTCTTCGTTCCCGTAACACCTCCCACTTCGAGTTATAAACTCGACTTCGCCTGTGGAGAGGGCTTTGCTGTGATAATGGGCGAGAACTGGTTTGGGAGTAATGTTGCAGTGTCCAAAGATAAGTCATCCTGAAGTGCTCATGAGGAGCGAAACATGGTTTTGGTGGTGCCGGAGGTGAGACAAGACTAGGAGCCGAGGTACTGCTTGACGCTCCCTGAGTGAAAACTTGGAAATTATAATTCCATGGAACAGCATGAGTATTGGTGACGGAGTCGAGGCGGAGTTCGATAACTGCATCAAGGCGTGAGGCTACGGGGTGAGAAGGTGATTTTGGGTTTGGAGGTAGAAGCATTCTGTCAGATCCATGGTGTTCACTCCCTTTTCCGCCTTCACCTTGTCCGCATCTCGTAACCTTGAGAGACAATAAGTTCGGACTTCTGCCTAAACCTCACAATCTCGCACTCATGGTCACCGCTCCTCCATGGTAAGGACACCTGCACTTCTTTGAATCCTTCACCGAGGGCAAAGGTAGCCTTCCCTCATTGCTACAAAAATCTCTCAAAGTGAGGAACCGCTTATCCACTGTGTTGATCCTTCTCCCTTAGACTCTATCAATTTACACCACCGCCTCGTATTATGGTTAGGCAAAGGGTTTGAGGTAACGTTGGGGAGGGAACCATTTCTCGATCTTCAACCAATGCTTGGATTAAAGCGTGCACTCTCCCTCTGAGTGCCCCGCAGTTGTCGGTTGAGTGCCCTTATGCTCCTCCATGGTACTCACAACGGGCAGTGGCATCATACCATCTGGGGTATGGTGGCTAGATTGGGTCTAAGGGGACTGGTACAATTTGGTTTATACCGACAAGGTATCAGTATATTTCACTGAGTGGGAGGGAAAGAGGTGGATCAGGGTTCCTTGGGGGCCTTGGATTATTTTGTGGTGGTCTTGGTTGAGCAGGAGGAGGTGGTCTTGGTTGGAAATTTGTAGGTGAGGCATATTGTGGGCGCGGTTGTGGATAATTTGGGAGAGGAGGGGCAAGGTTTGCGATGGTTTGGCCATGAGAGGGAGGATATGGCTGGTAGTTATTTTGGGGGAATGGGGAATAATTGTTTTGACGGTGATGAATGTACCTCACCCTCCTTTTTCTTGCCAAAGTGGCGCTTCTTTACAGGTTCTCACGACTCAAATGTCCCATTCTCAAGTTGGCATCAATTCTTTCACCACTGGATGATGTCGAGAAGCTGGAAGTGTTTCCAATCATTGTTGAAGTAGGAGCCTTCAAAGTCTCGATGAACAAAGAGCATAGCTCATTGTCACCAGGGGATATACTTTCGCCGCTTTTCCTCCATCTCTGGGCATACCGCTTGAAACCTTCTCGGCCTTTCTGTGCCATGTTCGAGGTCTCTCCTTGTGGGTGCCGATCACAATTGAATTTGTATTGCTTCAAGAAGGTATCACTAAATCCTTCCAGAGTGCAACTTGCTCTCGCCCAATTGTATGCACCATCTTAGAGCCGCCCGAGAGGCTCGTGAAAGAAGTGAATGAGAAGTCTGTCATCTTCGTTAGGCGTACATTTTGGCAATATAGGTTGCTGTGGATGCGGGGTCCGAGTTCCTGTACTTGTCAAAACTGAACCTTGAATTTGGGTGGCACCACCACATCGGCACGCCTTAGTGATGCCACATCCACAGAGCCATACATATTCAGCCCTTCAATTGCTCTCAATCTTTCCTCTAGAGCATAGTTTCTCATTTTCTTTTGACTTATTTTCTCCTCATCAAGGTGGAATACTCCCAGCTTGGGAGATGAGGTGAAGTGAATGGGAGGATCACAGTTGAAGGGTATGGGTCGGTGTTTTGAACGGTTGGGTAATGAGAGTAAGGTAGATCATTATTTGTAGTAACCGGATTGACAGTGATTGTCGGGTCCGGGATGGGAGACTGAAAGGTAAGAGAAGTTGAAGCTTGGTGAGGATCATTTGTTGGAGGTGGTGGAGGAGGTAATGGCAGGCTAGACTCTGCTGTTGGTTTATTCTGGGACATTTCTCTCATTAGTCTCATAAGTTCCGAGACCGGTCTTTCAATTCGAGACTTGCCTGAGGTTCTGATTTGTTCCCGATCTTCCATTATCTTCTTTGTCCGAGATCTTGTTATACACTCGCTTGGGCTGAACTGTGCTTGGTCGATTTGCTTTGTTTGAAGCAATATTGATTTCCTGTGAGTAAAAAAGAAAATTTTAAATGAATTTTGAATTTTGCAAAGAAACTAAAAGTCCTGGTCTGGACGAAGGATACAGTGGCATTTGAGAGCCAAAGTTGAAATCAGTAAAGGACAATCGCATCAACTTTATCATGGCATCGTCCGATAGTCCGATCGTGAATGACAGGATTGAATGCGCATTTATGATACCCGCCCATATAGCGCATTCAATTTTTCACATAACCCTAGCGAGGAGTTCCTACCGAGTCATACTATTCATTCACAAATTTACTAAACAATGATCCAAAAATCACTTCATTAATCAATAATTTGTACACTATATTCTTTACATCGGCCTAGGCTCTGGAGGTTCTTTATAATGAGATGACATTTTCTCGAGATACTCATATAACCTTTCTTCTTGCTTCGGATCAATGCTTTCAGGCATACTTGATCTGTGTAATAGTTCTTGTTTTCCTGTGTTATTGTTCTCCACTGATCAACATTGTTTTTCAACTCTTGATAGAGAGCAGCTTGTTTTTCTTTCTCTTTCCTTTCTTTAGCACACTCTTTCAAGATATCGTTGATGAGTAGTGCTTATTCTTTTAATTCAAGCTTCTTCTTTTTGTTTTCTTGCTTATACTCTTCAATGAGTATTTCTTGGTATTTCATCTTTTCTGAAGCTTACTATTCAGACTTTCATTTCTTTGGCCTCACTTGAAGAGAGTCTTTTCCTTTTCCCATCAGACCTCTTGCTTTTGAACTCCATCCTTTCGGCTCTTGCCTCTTCCTTGAGTCTTCACCCTTCTCTTAAGTTTCACGTTGGTCCTCCAATTGTTTCATTCGTTCTTGCACTGTGAGTTCTCAGATTTGCCTTTTGTAGCGAGTCAACCAGCGATTATCGCTTCCTCTAATAGGGCGCTTGGCGAGGTTACCGCCCTGAATTCTACAGTTGAGTGTTCTCGGTCCCTGTCAGTTCTCCATTTAAGATAATCGCCCGAGGCACTTGGGCCTTTGGGTGATTTCTCCATCAGAGTGATGTTTTCCCAAGACTTGCGAGCCATTTTCAACCCTTCTTCTTCCTTGAGCTCATGGTAGAAGCGACCTTGGTGGTATTCTTTGATGTTGATCACGGACTGTGTTGAGCCAAACTGCCTCATTACCAATGCCGAGTGTAACTTTGTCACACCCTACCCTCAGTAAGGCATAACATGATCCCGTAGTATACCTAATGAATTACCAACTCCGTCATCGATAATCCATTAAATACACTACAAGGGATTTTAAAACTTTTCTTCTTTACAGTGGTGAGCACTATTTACAGTGTGAAAGACTTTGGTGAATCAAGTGAAACAACTAACTCATTTGATTTATTTGGAGTATCTGTAAAAATTTTGGCAAGGTGCCATTTGTATTTTGGACAAAACAGTTCTAAAACTCAGAAAAGCACTTCAATATATTTTCAAATCTCAACTCCAACATTTTTATCAACACAACACATTTCTCAAGTCAAATCCACGTGATTTTCAAAGACTAAGATACAAAAATATAACACAATTTTTACAAGCCAAATAACTCATAATTATTTTACAACTTTATTGTACAACTTAAATTTACAAGCTCAAAACTAAGAACAAAATATACATACAGTGAATATACATTACAAGATACAAAATGCCACATATGGTATACTCACTATACCCAAAATCTCTTCTTTGGCAGTACTAGCACCTAGTCTGCCGCCTGCCTATCTCTCTACCGCGATAAGAATAAAGCTATCACGAGACAATGTCTCAGTTGGTGCACAACATTAACTAAATACAATTTTAAATCACAATTCATAAATCATATCATTAGTGGATACTTAAAACCATAGTTGATTTCAAGACAATGAATGTCATAAGGAATTTAAACTCCAATTCACAAATTATCAAAATTCATAATAACACAATTTAGTCAAATAGCTTAAGAATACCGTGATTGCCAATTCATACACAATTTGATCAAATTATCAATAACACGCTTTTTCCAATCAATGACACAATTTGATCAAATAATCAATAATATCGCTTTGCAAATCAATAACACAATTCGATCAAATAATTGAATAATATCGTTTTGCAAATCAATAACACCATTCGATCAAATAATCGAGAATACAGTGTTGCCAATCAATATCACAATTTAAGTCATGACACAATTTTTTCCATATATGCCGTGTTGTACACCACGACAAGACATACTCACCCCAATAATCAAATCAATGAGGGAGGAAGCTAGCTATCTAATGAGTACTCATCCATACTCACCTCGACTGGAAGTCAAAGAGGGAGGAACATAATCATACTCACCCTGCATCGATAAGTCAAAGAGGGAGGAATAATCACACTCACCCCATTAATGGAGGAGGAACATATTATCGTTGTCATGCCAATTATGAGTCAAAACAATTCCAAACATTTTATTCAAATGATCCGTAAGAATCCAATAAATTTCAAAGTTATAATTTCATTCACAAAATGGCAACACAATTGTAATTCACTTCAATTTCCACAAAACCATTTACATGCTTTTCAATCAATAAGTATCCATCAATATCATTCAAATAATTTTTCACGCTTTCAAACCATTCACCATGTTTTTCAATCAATAAGTGTTCATCAAACACATTTCCACAATTTAAAACAATAATATACAAATAGTCAATATTTATTTCAATTGAAAATTCCAAAGAAATAGCCACAGTACAAACCTCCGATATTTGTCTCCTGGTCCTCGATCAAGATTTCTTTCCCTTTGCCGAGTCCTTGTTAATCGAAACACAATTTGAAGTGTTTCAGCACCAAATTAAACTGTCTCTATCGATGGGGTTTGGTAAATAATGCGAACTCAATTATTCACTAAGTCACCTAATATACCGACCCTCATTGCGCTTTAGGTAAATTAGGTTTTAGTGTCGTTAATATGTCACATTCGATAAGGTTTTAGATTTGGTATGTTTTACCAAAGTCACTTCCTTGCTTAGTGCATTTTAATGCAAATTCGGATTCCGAACACCGTTTGACCTAACTGACGATCTAGTTCCTCGGTTTTGGGCTTCGTCAAAACTACAAACTTGTAGATCTATGTCTTATTGCACGCGGGCAAAATTTTAGGTCAATCTGAGTTAAGTAGACCATGTTATGGTCATTACACTATTGCTGGTCAAATGGTATCAATTTAGGTCAATTTTTGGTCAATTTGGTCAACTCTGGTTCGGCCAGTTTTGGACCTGAACTTGTGCAAGCTTTTTGACTTGCTTATGGTCATTTCTGGGCTTTGGTATCTTCATAATACTTGTAGGTATGGGTCTTAACTATTCATGGTTAAAATTTCAGGTCAATTGGACCTGTTTTGAGTGAGTTATGGTCTAAACACTCACTGCTGCCCAAATGGTCAGTTTTTAGGTCTCAAGTGTACCTAATCCGAATTGGTCATTTTTCACATCAACTTGCAAGCAGAATTTTGGTATGGTTTCTCAATGAAAGTTGGCACATTTTGTGCCTAGTTTCACCTCAAATTGGTCTCATACCAATTGAGGTTACACATTTCAGGTTATGGGCTAAAATGTACACTGCCCTCAATATGCATTTCACACCCTACTTCAAACACACATATACCTTGCAATTTGGTTCACTTCTACCAATCTGTTTTGGTGCATTAACTACAGTATAATCTACTTTACATTAACATTATTTTGGGCAGATTACCATTACCTCAACACACCAAATATAATTCACATTTACAATATCTCAATACCATTACATACACACCTAAACACCACTAATTCTCACATACACTTTACACAATAATTTCATACACATATCCTTCATTCCTTAATGCCACAATTCTGCCAACACTCCCATGAATATACACATTTATTCAAGTGTCCCCAAGGCTGCCCAAATTTGTCCTTCAACATCAAAGTGCTGTCCAAGTTACCAATTCCCATCCAAGTGCATCATTCACCATATATACATGCATTAAATCACTAGGTTACTAAATCACCATGATTAACATTATTTCTCATCAATTATATACACAAATACCTCATCAAAAACGTGACCCATGGCTGTCCAAAATGAAAACAACAATAACTCTTCAAACTCAAAATTTTCCTTCACAAAACCAACACCCATAACATGCACACAAAACTTAACAAAGCTATCTTCAAAATTATGGACTTACCTTATGCTTGGAGCTTGTTAAACCTTGCTTAAACTTCTCAAATTTAGTATCAAACTCTTCCTTGTGATGAGTAGACAAAGTTTCATGAAGGAACCCAAGTGAATGGAGTTGAAATGGAGGGATGGATCTGCTTGCATGAAAATGTCCATGGAGTTTCCTCTCCCTTCATTCACGGCAACTTTGGTACAATGGAGAACATGAAGTTTCTGCCTTGGATAATGGATGTACACCTGCCCCACTATGTCTTTATTTTATTCCTTTAGTGGCCCACTAACATTATTTAAATTTATTAGAACTTTTTTGTGTGATTTACAACATTTCCACTCCATTTTTGTTTATTTTCATTAGGTACCACTAAACTAATTTTTCATTTTATTTTCTAAGTGTAATATTATTTATTTTTAATGGACATTTAGGTCAAAAGACACTGGGATGTCAATTGACCATAATGCCTGCTCGTGGCTTTCCATTTTTCTGTATACTGGGTTTTGTCTGCTTTTCGATTTCACTTTTCTTTGTACTAATTATTTAATTTTTCTTTGATCTTTCTAATGATATTTATTCTTCAATAAGGTTCTATTTATGTCCTAAAAATGTTTTCCGTGGTTCCCCGCATCCAGGGCAACCAACGGTCCACGCGTGACTTCCTGCCAAGGTCACCCATCGTTAGGTTTCACTGCTTAACTTGATCACATTTCTTTGCAATCATTTTTCCTTTGTTTTTCTTGTACTTTCTTTTCTTTTATTTCATTATTTTATGTCTCCTCACTCATTGAAGTGTGGTTCTAGGCATCCTAGTCGTCCGGACAACACCGGTCACCGGAGCAGCGAACGCACTACCGAACTTAGGGGTGTTACAAACTTGTATACCCGTTACTCCGATTAGGATACCGACCGATTACCCTCGCATCGATCGAACGGGTTGGCATGACGCCCACGCTTCTCCAACAGTAATCATGGCTATTGAAACTCAAAATCCGCTCCTACCATCTGCTCATTTTTCAAACGATTACTAACGGTCATTCTCTCGATGGGAGGCTGATCAAGGTACCAAGTCAACCCCTTTGTCTCCACGGACACATGTGACCGATAATCCAGGTATACAGATTGAGAACAACACTTAAGGGACCTTTGCCCCGTTGTCCGCAGAGGTAAGGGTTAATAAAGTTTCCGCAAGGATCGCCGTATTGGATTGATCTGCTGCCTTTCTACCGCCCGTAACACTTCCACCACAAGGTGTTATGATTCCCAATGGTCCCGGGAACAAAATCAGACCATAGATTCCCAAGGCAAGTGCTACTAAAGCTTGATCCCACTGTTTCTCTCGGAGGTATTGATTTAACCATTTCTGGAGATATGTCCAATACCAACCATGTGTGTTTCCTTTGGCGGTTTCTTTTGACTTCGCTTCTTCTGGGGGAGTACCCAACATATGTGCCAGTCGTTTCCAGGTCTGCCTATGCTCGAGGTGTAGGTAGATCCGGTTCTGCAATGAGTAAGGAATCCCTAGCAATGTCCGATATTCTTCCATAGTGGGAACCGTATCAATGTCATTGAAAGAGAATACCTGCACTTAGAATTCCAAACTGACAACATGGCTTTTAATGCGTGATTTGGACCTCGACTTGCATTAAGGTTGCAATCCTTCCGCATTTCTCTTCAAATCGTGCCTTAACTTTGATCGAAGCGACCTCCATCCATTAGATAGACCCTCGAGGTTGTTCATTCGACCTCATTTTATCCAGATCTAGTGAAGGTATTGAGCTAGCGTGTGCCTCGGAAACATCATTTTGCGAGGCACCCTATGAGTCGATTTGGACCAAAGTTTAGCATCTTGAGCCTCTTCCATCGATCGACTCGAGGATGCCATGATAAAAATGATGCCTATCCTTTACGGACTCTTGGTTTGCAATGCTCATGGAAAATTCGTTAGTAAGACAAATTAGTAATTTTGAATCATATTTGTTGACGTAGTGACACGCATACATTTATCAAAGTAGGAAAATGTAGGTGTTCTAGTAGTATTCAAGATTACCCTCAAAAAATTGAACTAAAGGAAATTAAAGCATAATAGGGTAAGAGTAAGCAAGCCCTTTTTGTCCTGCAAAAGGGAGACTCCTAATACCGGGTGAGCGCTACATAACTGGATAGTTCTATCTTATAAGGTAGTTTACTACGCTTTCAACTATTGTGATAGTTTAGCTCGGATCTAATTTTCTAAAAGCCACAAGTTCCCAAATTACCCCTCATGTAGAAGTGAGAGCTCCCATTCTATCCCCATGATATTATCGGAAAATTCCACGTATCGCGGTGAATAGAACGAGTTTCAATTTGACGAAGCCTTCCACTGATACTAACGGGTAAAACCCACGAGTGGGCTACATGACCTCCTACTTTCCTAAAAGGGTAAGAAAGC
>NC_079504.1:34028310-34063399 GCF_030052815.1 Hevea brasiliensis | reverse complement strand
GGATTCTCTTCTTACAGGTTCTTTTATTTTTAGTCTTATTTGCACTTGAGAGATTTTGCAGTGCACAGACGATCACTCACGAGAGTGGGAAAAATGAAAGTCATACCTTAGGTTTGAGGAAACTAAGAAAACCATTTAGGAAAATAAATTAAAAAATGAAACCACTTCAAAGCAGAGATTAGGTTAGGAGTCTAAAGTGGCGGGTGGGAAAGGTGTTAGTCACCCCACCTCGTCCCTTAATAAGGAGTAAGTAGATTTAATTTTGCGTTCTTTATAAATTAGTTAAGAGGGCTCGGATGGGAATGTTAATCCTTTTTTAAAAGGAAATTTTGATCTTTCACTAAATTCGGATCACTTTCGGATACACAAGTAAATGAGACCTCCTTAGTGAATTGGCGTTACAAATTTTTAGTTCTAAGATTATTTTGCGTGCAGGTTAAGATTTGGTGTGAGAATCGGATAAGAACTATCCTCCAATCTCTTTTAAGTTATTTATTGAAATTTTGGAGGAGATCGGATAAAATCCTCCTCCGATCTCCTCTGAGCGTTTATTAAAACTTTTAAGTTGAAGCAGGATAAGAACTCTCCTCAGATCTCTTTTTAACGTTTATTAAAATTTTGAGGGAGATCGGATAAGAACTCTCCTCGATCTCCTCTAGACATTTATCAAAATTTTTGAGTTGAGACCGGATAAGAACTCTCCTCAGATCTCTTTTCACGTTTATTAAAATTTTGAGGGAGATCGGATAAGAACTCTCCTCTAATCTCCTCTAGACATTTATCAAAATTTTTGAGTTGAGGCCAGGATAAGAACTCTCCTCGATCTCTTTTTAACGTTTATTAAAATTTTGAGGGAGATCGGATAAGAACTCTCCTCCAATCTCTTTTAGATTGAGGAGCACGAAAGGACTTTTAGATCTCTGATTTTCACTTGGCTATATGACATAGAGCCTAAAGCTAAGATTCGGCGTTCAAAGATCTTTGAGGATAAGGCTTCTCGATACCTTTTGGCTAGATAGGGATAACTAGGCTTGATTTACAGACCTTCCATGTATTCATTTTACCAATATCGATTAATGACCGAGCTATTCTGTTGTGCTTATTTGGGTTTTAGTCCACCTGATGACCTCTTTGTCGAATCGCTGTTCACGTCAGCCTAATAGTTTGGCTATCTTCCTGACGCGTTATTCAGATTCTCTCTTTTAAAGAGACCCTAAGTTGCGATTACCTCGTCTTTTGACCATTTACAGCTACTAGAACCAAAAACTTGCATGGCGAAGATTAATAAAATGACGGACTAATTACTAAAGAGATAACTCGAAAGTAACATTCTTTTAGGTCCTTTTGCACAAAATGAACTTGGAAAATCACATACGTAAGAAGAAACAAAGAAAGTGCGAAAAATAAATGTAAACACTTAGTAAAACAATATGAGCTCTTACATGAGAGCCAAATCTCTTTGAAATAGCTACGGGGTGGCAAATAGAGATAAGACGGTGGGTGATTGCTTTGAGGCGATGTTAGTAGGGAAGTGAAGGAGCTCGGCTAAAATATAATCAGATTAAGATAAAAGCCAAGTGGAATGAAGTTTAGCTTAGGCAGTGGGAATGAAAGCAGAGATGATAAAGGGTGAAAGTGAGGTGTGACGGATAATGAACAAGCTGGAAATGTAGAGTTCAGTATCGAGAATCCTTTTCAAGAAACACTTGAGAAAACTAGTTTCAAAAGTTTTCCAATCAACACTTCAAAGTAGCGGAATAACAAACTAAATGAAGTTTTGAGTTCTTAGCTATAATATGACCTCTTCTTTTTGTCGTCAGTCCCTCAGCAGTTTTTCATGCAGTATTTATAGGAATCAGGCGCCCCGTGAAGAGTCGGGATTTATTTTGAGGAGATGGAGGGTCAAGATTTGAAGGACATGATCGGATGTCGAGTTAAAGAGAATCAAAATGAATGTTTGAGATCCCTCTTGAGCGTTTGTCCTTTTCTTCTTTCAATCAGCGGTCCCAGATCTTCTTGTCGGAGCGATCTAAGGGCTAAAGCGAAAAGCCTTTGGTATTGTCGTCTTCTCTCTTGATCCAAGGGTTAGGGTTTGTCCTTACAAGTGAGATCAACGGTGGGGATTGGGATGTCTGGGTGTCATGACATACCACGGCACTGTCGGCGTTGCAGGCGATTCTTAGGCGTGCGGTGGAGATCTACTTTGCAGCGCTTTAACTACCTCGGCTCGATTCGACAGCGGTTATTTGGGATTTGTCTTATTCCTTTTGTCTTCCGATCCTTCCTCTTTACGATCTCTTTCACATGTTCTTTCCGATCTTTCATGCTGGTCTCCCATCTTAGATCTATTATTCGATCTTTCCCTTCCTTAGGTCAGTGCGGTCAAGCATTAATTGCCTCGATTCGAAGCGTTAAGCCGTTTATTCGACAATAAATGCTCATTTTCCCTATATATACCACTGTTGTGAGACATTTCCTTCATCGATTTTCCTCTCTTCCTTCTTACTTTTCTGTTCTAGCTACTCGGTGAAGTTAGCCATGATGGTGGTTTTGATCCCTACGATGAGCTTCTTTAACCACCGGCTGAAAATTTATGATCCGGTGATCGCATAACCCTAATGGCGATGGTGAGAGAAGCTGGATTTGACCGTCGTATTGCGGACCTCGGTTATGCGATCTCGAGTCGCTCAGCCCGAGTTCATTCGCTTCTCATCACATTGAGTGTTCCGGTGGCTTTCCTCCACATTGGGTGTTAAGCGGCGCCTCAGTTGGTCGGTGACACCCCTTTGGATCGATCACAATGTGACATTAGATCCTAGAGATCGCCCAAATGATGTATTTTATTTTCAATGCAATCCGATCTCTAGAGATCACGAAATGATGTAATCAATTTTAGTGTAATCGATCCCTAGAGATCGCTTAAATGATGTAATCCGATCTTTTGAAAATGAAGACTTTATTTAAATGCGATTATCATCTTATTATTTTTGCATTGATTATTTTCGATCTCTAATGTGATTATCCGATCAGGTTCTTTACGAATGACATAAGCGATCCTTTATTCAGAATATTTAACTTATTATGCGATATCAATTGATCGATCTGGAACATTCGAATATTTGAGAGAAGTGTCGGAAAAAATGTCGAGTCCACCAATCGATCGTTGCCTAGAACCTCGCGAGCATTAAATGCTCGGACTAGTATAAATAGGGTGGAAGGTTGTGATTGTTCTCTCATTCCATTTTCAATCCCCTGCTCACAACTTGAAGTTCTCGTTTTCTCAAGTTCTTAGGCCTTGATCGGACTCGGTAAGGGCTTTGATCTTCTTTTTAGTTTAAGTTCTTTATTCATTTTGAAAATGAGCGATCTGCAGAAGGTCGAGAGCGGCGAGCCCTCCTTCCATTCGGTTCTCATGGTCGTCAGATGAAGAAGAGGTAGTCGGGCCAAGCACGCCTTTGAACCCCTAGGGTCTCCGCTCGGCTCGGGGCGGATCATACCATCAAAGCGTGCTGTTTGAGGAGGAGACTCTCCCTATAGATGAGCTACCGTCGGTTCTTCGAGTATCCGATCTGCAATCGTTTAGTCAAGAATACATCATTCGGCCTGATTCGTACGAGCTAATCAAGTGCCACGGCGATCTTCGTGTCGATCACTCCTTTAAAGAGAACGACATGGTTATGGTGTCTGAGCAGTTAAAGGCGGTCTCGGTTCCCTCTAGATGACTTCTATAAGGAAGTTCTAAAACTTCAGGCGTGCATTGCTCAAATTCACTAACTCGTGGCGGATCTTGGTAGCCTTAGAGGTCTATGCGAGCTAAGGGAATCGGACCTACGGCTAAGGTGTTCGCCGACTGCCTGCAGACTAACTTCGCGAAAGGATGGCGAACCTGGTTCTTTGGTGAAGCCTCATTGCGAGCTCTTTTCCGATCTGCCCTCATCCCTTAAGAATTGGAAGAACAGTTTCTTCATTACGAGGAGCAAAGATCCGAGTTGCTTTGAGGACTTCCCCGTATTTGGTGGTACGGGGCCTTTGCTTCGAAGCATATTACCACTGAACGGGAGGAAAGCTTAGTAGTGATGGATCGAAGAGTCGCGCCACTCAAAAGTATTATTGTTTGGATCACGGTGGCTGAGTTGCACCTGGACTATTCAAGCGCTCCTGGCCAAGACCGCGAACTTCCGCTCTCTGACCTCGGCATTGGTATTTTCTATATCTCAGCTCTCAGGACCTTAGCGATCTCACTAACCTTTTCTTTGTGCAGGTATGGCGGGTGGTGAAGGTTCTAGGAAATGGAAGAAGGACAAAGAGATCTCTGGAAAATAAAGAGATGAAGCGTTCGGAAATGCTTGAACACACAGTCATGAATGCAGGGAAGTACAAGGGGACTGCCTCAACCTTGGATCTGCAGGCGCTGAAGGTGTCAGATCTCCTCCTAGATTGGAAGAGCAACCTCGGCTCTTTGGTTGTTCCAAGCACGGAAAGGGGTCCTTCTCAATCTTAGGAGGACCTCTTCGTGGCGCTCAAAAGCTAATCGAGTCCTGAAGAATAACCGATGTTCGGAGAACCCGGTTTGCCCAAGTCTTGGGGTCTTCCATCTTTCTTGGGAGGATCGGGATGGGCTATCCTCGAGCGACCTTGATGATATCTTGACTCAATCCATGAGCTGAGCGTGGAGTGCACAGTGAATCGGACCATGGTTTGGGAAAAGGTTCGGCGTGCAGGTAAGGAGATCGGGAAGAAAAATCGAAGTGGCTTCCCTCGATCCCAACTCTCATCCTCAAGATTATATATCTCAAGTTGAGGCGGCGAAGTTTTATGAGGACGGGGTGGCCGAATCTTGTTCTGGCTCAAAGGAATCGGGTTATCTGATAAGTCCAGGCGCTACAGGACAAAGAAGCTGCTAAGGTCGCCCAACTCATCGAAGAGCTTAAAGAGAAAGGCGGGAGCTTAAGGAGAAAGATGAAGAGATGGTGGCGGGAATAGCGGGGCCTATGTGAATGCTCACAAGGACCTCTTGGCCGAACTCGAGCGTTACCCGGGGAGGACTTCTCTTGGATGGCCGACACAGCTCTGAAGCGACGATGAGGGCGGTGAAGAGGAAGCCAAGGGTGAGAGAGAGGGTGAGCAAAATGTAAATCAAGGCTGGGGTAACCCTCCGGTGAATAAACATACAAAAATGAAATGAAATGGGCTCTCTTTTGTTCAATGAATGGATGTGATTGGAAAATCTACGAATTGCCTAAGTATTTGATTGTATGAGCATAGCGAAACAATAACTAAATGCAATTATTAATCTAAGTATGAGAGATCGGAAAGCACAATAAGCATGAGATCGGTGGGAAGAAATCTGAATGGGACTTGATTAAAATTGAAAATTTGACTTAAACACTTAAGATTGGAATCCTTATTAAGCAGACCAAAACCTTAACTCTTAAACTTTGAATGGGAGATCGGCAATAAAGCGGTAGGAAAAGATCTAGTGCAGTTCATTTATCGAGAATATACTTGACGGTCACGAGTTTCGACAATGGGTTTGAGAGATCGGTGAGCGATAGTAGTAAAGCTTTGTGATCACGAGAACTTAACAATTTGATTTAATTCTTTGCGGGAGACATCGGAATTGTGATGACCTATCAAAGAGGATCGGAAATGTGATTAGCTGTCCGAAGGAGGCTCAGTACCGGGGATCGGTTTCAAAGTTTTATTGATTTTGGGAATTGGCCAAAATATGGTGTCGACAGCTGCCCCTCTTTACATAATTTCTATTAAAGGAAAAAAAATTTCCGGGTAGGAATTATGTAAAGATTCAGACTCATATTTTGGACGATTAGGCGTACCTAAGTTAACGACCTAGAGATTGTAGCGGAAGTTAGGATACTTAGAAAATTAAAACCAACTTGGATCAAGAAACCAGAGGTTGATAGCAGGAAAATTAAATTGCAGGAAATTAAAACCAACTTAGATCAAGGAACCAGAGGTTGATGACAGGAATGTAAATTACAAGAAATTAAAATCAACTTAGATCAAGGAACCAGAGGTTGATGGCGGAAATTTGAATGCAGGAAATTAAAATCAACTTAGATCAAGGAACGAGAGGTTGATGGAAATGTAAATTGCGGAAATTAAAATCAACTTAGATCAAGGAACGAGAGGTTGATGGTGGAAATGTAAATTGCGGAAATTAAAATCAACTTAGACCAAGGAACGAGAGGTTGATAACAGGAAAGTAAATTTCAAGAAATTAAAAACAACATAGATAAAGGAACCATAGATTGATAACATGAAAGTAAATTTAAAGAAATAAAAATCATATTATAACAAGGAACCAGAGATTGATAAAAGGAAAGTAAATTGCAGGGAATTAAAATCAACTTAGATCAAGGAACGAGAGGTTGATAACAGGGAAAGTAAATTGCAAGAAATTAAAATCAACTTAGATCAAGGAACGGAGGTTGATAACGAGGAAATGTAAATTGCAGAATTAAAATCAACTTAGATCAAGGAACGAGAGGTTGATAGCGAAATGTAAATTGCGGAAATTAAAATCAACTTAGATCAAGGAACCAGAGGTTGATGGTGGAAATGAAAATTGCGGAAATTAAAATCAACTTAGATCAAGGAACGAGAGGTTGATTGCAAGAAATTAAAATCAACTTAGATCAAGGAACGAGAGGTTGATAACGGAAAGTAAATTGCAAGAAATTAAAATCAACTTACATCAAGGAACGAGAGGTTGATAACGGAAAGTAAATTGCAAGAAATTAAAATCAACTTAGATCAAGGAACGAGAGGTTGATGGCGAAATGTAAATTGCGGAAATTAAAATCAACTTAGATCAAGGAACCGGAGGTTGATAACGAGGAAATGTAAATTGCAGGAAATTAAAATCAACTTAGATCAAGGAACGAGGTTGATGACAGAAATGTAAATTGCGGAAATTAAAATCAACTTAGATCAAGGAACGAGAGGTTGATGGTGGAAATGTAAATTGCGGAAATTAAAATCAACTTAGATCAAGGAACCAGGTTGATTGCAAGAAATTAAAGTCAACTTAGATCAAGGAACCAGAGGTTGATAACAGGAAAGTAAATTGCAAGAAATTAAAATCAACTTAGATCAAGGAACCAGAGGTTGATGACAGGAAAGTAAATTGCAAGAAATTAAAATCAACTTAGATCAAGGAACCAGAGGTTGATGAGGAAATGTAAATTGCGGAAATTAAAATCAACTTAGATCAAGGAACCAGAGGTTGATAACAAGAAAGTAAATTGCAAGAAATTAAAATCAACTTAGATCAAGGAACCAGAGGTTGATAACAGGAAATGTAAATTATAGGGAATTAAAATCAACTTAGATCAAGGAACCAGAGGTTGATGACAGAAATTTAAATTGCAGGAAATTAAAATCAACTTAGATCAAGGAACGAGGTTGATGGTGGAAATGTAAATTGCGGAAATTAAAATCAACTTAGATCAAGAAACCAGAGGTTGATAACGGAAATGTAAATTGCGAGAATTAAAATCAACTTAGATCAAGGAACGGAGGTTGATAACGAAATGTAAATTGCAAGAAATTAAAATCAACTCACAAAGCACGTCTAACCCTGACACATGAAGTTCTTTCCCTGACCAAGTGTACTTAACAAGATACCGAAGGCCGATGATTAATGAAGGAGGAGTTGCAAGACTCGACCCATGATCCCATTCCTTGGATGGCCCTTTTCATCCCGATTTTCTTTCTATTTTACGGAGCGCCCTTGTGGTTTTTCACTTTCTTTTCGTCCATTCGACGAGCGCCCTTCGGGTTTTCACCCTAGTTTTTTTTTTTTTTTGAAGGCCAT
This sequence comes from Hevea brasiliensis, assembly GCF_030052815.1. Taxonomy (NCBI): domain Eukaryota; kingdom Viridiplantae; phylum Streptophyta; class Magnoliopsida; order Malpighiales; family Euphorbiaceae; genus Hevea; species Hevea brasiliensis. Next base: position 34,055,559 of record NC_079504.1, on the reverse strand, counting down.
TCCCTGCAAATCTCATAATAAATTACGTGAGGTTATCAATTTTCGAATTCAAATCTTATGGCAAAAATTTTAACTAATCAATAACGCATCAAACAAAGAGGAAGGATAGTATTTGAAAAGTGAGTAAACAGGAAAACAAAAGCAGAAGGAATAAAGTATAATTTTATTATGGCTTTAGGAAAAATAGGGATATACTTTCAAAGGAAAAGGAGGGTACAAGGATAGATCTCACATATTCCTTATAGTTGGTTTTGAAGTCTTTTAACTGCCATTATTTCAAGTTCTCTGAAGCTTCATGCCGCGACAGTTTCCTCTCCATCCTCGGTTTCATATCCTCTTCCTTATTTCTCCATTTTGGTTCTTGGGGCACCCTTTGGTTTCACCCCAAGTTTTTTTGTTTTTTTTTTTTTTTTTTTGGGATGCCCTTTGGGTTTTCATCCTTCACTCATTTTATGCATAGTACCTCTTGTGATGTCGGCATTTCTGAGTCTCGGGAATCGTTACAGTCCATGTGGGTCAAGATCAAGGCTCCTCGAGAAAATGCCTTTTAACCACATAGGGTCCCTCATAGGTTGGTGACCATTTGCCCGGGGATCGTTTTGGTTGGCACACTTTCTTGATGCTAGGTCCCGGGTTGGAATTCGCATAGCGGACACCTTTATCAAATGCCTAGCCATTCTCCTCTGGTATAATTGCCCATGACATGTTGCTGTTAATCTTTTCTCGTCTAGCAAGTTTAACTGATCCAACCTTGACTGGATCCATTCTGATTCATCAATTCCTGATTCCTTCAGAATCCTTAAGGAAGGAATTTCGACCTCAATAGGTATCTTGCTTCCATCCGTAGACCGGTGAGTATGGAGTTGCCGGTTGAGGTCCTCAGAAGTCGGTATGCATGAAGAGCGTAGGGAGCATATCATGCCAATCCCTATATGTGACCGTCATTTTCGAATTATCCTCTTGAGGTTTTTGTTTGCGGCTTCCTTGCTCCATTCATCTCGGGGCGGTATGGGGAGGAATTAAGATGTCGGATTCTGTATTGATCACACAATTTCTGAACCTTTGGACCATTCAAGTTCTTGGCATTATCAGTGACAATTTCCTTCGGGAAGCCATGCCGGCAGATGATGTTGCTTTTGAGGAATTTAAGAAACGTGTTTTGTGTGATGTGAGCATACGACATTGCTTGACCCATTTGGAGAAATAGTCGATGGCCACTAGGATAAATCTATGTCCATTGGATGCCTTGGGATTGATGGGACCAATTACATCGATGCCCCACATTGCGAAGGCCATGGTGAGGCGAGGTTGAGCGACTTATGAGGTGGGGCGTTTATCGGATCGGCATAGATCTGACACTTATGGCACTTCCGGAAATACTCGATGCTATCCTTCTCTATTGTGGTCCAAAAATACCCATGTCGCATGATTTGCTTGGCCATCATGTGCCCATTGGCATGGGTTGCACAATTTCCCTCATGAGTCTCAACAAGGATTCTCTTTGGCTCTTTTGCATCTACACATCTTAATAATTAGACGCTTGAGCTCCTCATGTATAGGGTTACTCTACTGGGGAAGTATCCCAATGCTAATCTCCGGATCATCCTCTTTTCATTTTTGCTTGCCCACGAGAAATTCTGCAGTTCTCTGATGACCGGGATGTCATGATACCAAGGCTTTCCATCGGGCTCTTCTTCAATCATGAAGCGATGGTGGTTCATCCCTTGCTTTAACCCTCAAGGCTTGAGTTGTCTGCCCTTCTTCCATTTGAGCCATAACGACTAGAGTAGCTAAAGCGTCAGCAAATTGATTCTTGTCTCTGCTAAGATGAGTGAAAGAGATTTCTTCAAATTCCTTGATTAGCTCCGTGGTACTTGATATGGGATCGACTTGGGGTCTTTGGTTTGCCATTCTCCCTTGACTTGATAAATTATCGAGCCAGTCTCCGTACACCTCCAACTTTACGATTTTCATCTCGATAGCGACTTGTAGCCCCATTACACAAGCTTCATATTCTGCGACATTGTTAGTATGCAGTCAAATCTCAACTTGCGGCTATCGGAAATGTTTTCCGTCAGGATACTAGTGCGACTCGATTCCATTCTCGAATAAATTGACTGCTCCATCAAAATACATTTCCCATACATCGGCTGGCCCGTCTTCTTCGCATTCTACCTCATTAATATGTTCATCAGGGAACTCGAAATCCAGAGCTTCATAATCCTGGATAGGGTTTTCCGCTAGGAGGTCAGCAATCACGCTACCTTTCACCGCTTTCCGGGTCATGTAGACTATATCATATTGGGAAAGTATAACCTGCCACTTGGCTATCCTTCCTGGCACGAATGGGCTCTCGAATACATATCTGATAGGATCCATCCTGGAGATGAGCCATGTCTTGTGATTCAACATGTAGTGCTTGAGGCGATTTGCTGTCCAGGCTAACGCGCAGCAAGTCTTTTCTAAGAAAGAGTACCTTGATTCACAATCATTGAACTTATTGCTCAGGTAATAAATGGCCCTCTCTTTTCGGCCGGTATCCTCATGTTGTCCCAAAACACATCCCATCGAGTTCTGCTGGACTGCCATATACAGGATCAAAGGCACATCCCGCCAGTGGAACCAATCGTGGATTTGTGAATCTTTGCTTGATTTTCTCAAAAGCCTCTTGACAAACTGAATCCCATTGAGTAGAGTTATTCTTAGGATGTCGAAAATAGGCTCAGCTTTGGCAGTGAGATTAGAAATAAACCTCGAAATGTAGTTCAGCTTTCCCAGAAAACTGCGCACCTCCCTTTCTGATTTTGGGGATGGCATTTCTTGAATAGCTCGAACTTTGTCTGGATCTACTTCTATCCCTTTCTAAACACTATGAATCCCAACAACTTCCCGATCTAGCTCAGAATATGCATTTAGTAGGGTTGACTTCAAGTGGTATTTCTGAGCCTTTGAATACCCTCCTCATCACTGAGCGTGGCTCTCTTCTCCTGGATTTGATGATCATATCATCCACGTAAACCTCCACTTCTTTATGCATCATATCGTGGAATAATGTGACCATTCTTGTATTTGGTAAGTAGCCCCGGCATTTTTCAACCCGAAGGGCATGACCCGATAGCAAAATACTCCCCATTGAGTGATGAAAGCAGTTTTATCCTTGTCTTCTTCGTCCATTAGGATATGATTGTATCCTGATGCCCCATCAATACACGAACACCTTCCCAATCCCGCAGCATTGTCAACTAACACATCAATGTGGGGGAGAGGGAAATCGTCTTTCAAGCTAGCTTTATTAAGGTCCCTGTAGTCAACACACACCCTGACTCTCTCGTCCTTCTTCATTACCGGGACGACGTTAGCCACCCATTGGGGATATTTGACCACTTCCAAGAACCCGGCGTCATACTGTTTCTTGACTTCATCCCGAACTTTGAGCAGTGTGTCGGGATTCATTCTCCTTAGTTTCTGCTTCACCGGAATCGTTCCTGGAATTAACGGAATTTTGTGCGTTACTATCTTAGGGTCCAAACCCACCATATCATCATAGCTCCAGGAAAACACATCGAGGAATTCTTTAAGCAGACTGATCATATCTCCCAATTCTTCACACTCCACGACCTTAAGTTCCCTTTTTACTTCTTCCGTGCCCAAGTTTATTGTGTGCGTCTCGTCTCCACAAGGCACGAGGGAGGGCTCATCCTTTTCACCGTCTTCTTGTGTAAGTTCTTCCTCAGAATCACTTGAAGTAATGGCAGTTATGGGGATTTCAAAATTAGCCAGAGGGATTTCTGAGTCTATTGGATTATTAGGTGTTAATTGATGAATGGTCCTGAATAAATAAAGAATAGAACGAGTTATAAGGATGGAATTAAAAAGGAAAGAAAGAGAGTATTGGATTTAAAATGCATTATCAATTCATTAATATTAATGCCATAAGAAAAGGTCCATTTACAGTATTACACTTGTCACCATGGACAAAATGATCAAGTGTTGATAACCAAAGGTACTTTACTCGAGATTGAGTACAGGGATATCCTCTATTGTCCAGTTGTCCAACTCACGCCCCTCGACTATTGGCGATACTAGGGCCTCATACAAGGAGTCGGTTGGATGACATCGATGGATGGATCATCGGGTGATTCTTACGTATTTGCCGTATGTTGAATGGTGGTTTGGTGAAGATCTTCGCGATTCTTGGGACTACTTTCATCTTTCCCATCTTACGGTCAAACCTCGATCCGAAGCATTTTCCTCATCGAATCGCCCATCCACGAGGGCATCCTCCTCATATCCCAAACCACTCGGCCCACCTTACGAATAGCGGTATGGGTTCCACGCTATCTTGCAAGGCGGGGCCCAAGCCCTGCCCCTCTTGATCCCCGTTCCTCGACATCACTTTGGCCACCAGAGCCATAGCCCCCTCCTTCCCGGTATCTTGCAGTTCAAGGGCACGGAAAGAACTCTCCAACGATTCTCGGCGCTTCCACATAAGGAAGTGATTGCGGCTTGGTAACCAGTATGGCTTCTTCGCCCCTTACAGTGATGATTTTGCCGTCCTTAATGTATTTGATCTTCTGGTGCAAAGTCGAAGGAACAGCATTCGCGAAATGGATCCATGGCCTTCCCAACAGCATAGTGTAAGCTGGCTCAATGTTCATCACAGGCGTGACATTGAAAGTACATGCACCGACTTGGATTGGCAAGTCAATGTCTCCCGACACCTCTCTCTGTGCAGTACCGTCAAAGGCTCTTACCACCATAGCACTTTGACGTATATATGATTGGTCGACTGGCAGCCTGGCTAAGGTAGCGCTAGGCAGTACATTGAGGGCTGATCCGTTATCGATGAGGACCTTGGCCACTATACAACCCTTACACTTCACAGTTATATGTAGAGCTTTATTGTGCCCTAAGCCTGCGGGGTCTACCTCCTCTTCAGAAAAGGCTACAAAGCTGGATGCCTGGATTTGTTCTACTATCTTCTCAAATTGCCCCGGAGTAATGTCGGGGTTTACAAAGGCTTGATCCAGGATTCTTTGTAAGGCTTGTCGGTGGACTTCCGAGCTCAGGATTAGTGATAACAGTGAAATCCGGGCGGGTGTTTTTCTCAACTGCTCCACCACATCATACTCGCTCTGTTTCATTATTTGGAGCAACAGTTCTTCATCTTCCTTGTGCTCAATAGGCTCTACTTCCCCTGCTTTCTCAACCTCCTCTTCTATGTTTCTTGATGACTCTCCCATTTTTACTTTCCCTTTCCTTCTCTCTCTTTCTTCGTTCCCGTAACACCTCCCACTTCGAGTTATAAACTCGACTTCTGGCTCAGGTGGAGAGGGCTTTGTTGTGATAATGGGCTGAGAACTGGTTTGGGGAGTAATGTTCTTTGTGAGTCGGCATAAGTCATCCTGAAGTGCTCATGAGGAGCAAAAACATGGTTTTGGTGGTGCCGGAGGTGAGACAAGACTAGGAGCCGAGTCTTGTAGCGCTCACGAGTGAAAACTTGGAAATTATAATTCCATGGAACAGCATGAGTATTGGTGACGGGGAGCTGAGGCGGAGTTCGGATAACCGTTACTGGCGGTGAGGCTACCGGGGGTGAGAAGGTGATTTTGGGTTTGGAGGTAGAAGCATTCTGGCTGTATCCAGTGGTGTTCACTCCCTTTTCCGTCTTCAGCCTTGTCTGGCATCTCAGAACCTTGAGAGACAATAAGTTCCGGACTTCTTGCCTAAACCCCTCACAATCTCGCAGCTCATGGTCAGCTGCTCCTCCATGGTAAGGACACCCCGTACTCTCTTTGAATCCTTCTACCTGAGGGCAAAGGTAGCCTTCCCTCATTGCTACAGCAAAAATCTCCTCAAAGTGAGGAACCAGTTTATCCACTTCTGGTGTTGATCCTTCTCCCTTAGACTCTATCAAATTTACACCACTGCCCGTATTATGGTTAGGCAGTGGGTTTGAGGTAACGTTGGGGAGGGAACCATTTCCCTCGATCTTCAACCACCTGTTTCGGATTAAAGCGTGCACTCTCCCTCTGAGTGCCCCGCAGTTGTCGGTTGAGTGCCCTTATGCTCCTCCATGGTACTCACAACGGGCAGTGGCATCATACCATCTGGGGTATGGTGGCTAGATTGGGTCTAAGGGGACTGGTACAATTTGGTTTATCACAGCAAGGTATCGGTATATTTCACCGAGTGGGAGGAAAGAGGTGGATCGAGGGGTTCCTTGGGGCCTTGGATTATTTTGTGGTGGTCTTGGTTGAGCAGGAGGAGGTGGTCTTGGTTGGAAATTTGTAGGTGAGGCATATTGTGGCGCGGTTGTGGATAATTTGGGAGAGGAGGTGGAATGTTTGCGATGGTTTGGCCATGAGAGGAGGATATGGTGGTAGTTATTTTGGGGAATGGGGAATAATTGTTTTGTGGTGTGAGAATGTACCTCACCCTCCTTTTTCTTGCCAAAGTGGCGATCTTCTTTCTGAGGTTCTCTGTGACTCTGCGATCGTCCCATTCTCAAGTTGGCATCAATTCTTTCACCCGCCTGGATGATGTCAGAGAAGCTGTTGGAAGTGTTTCCAATCATTAAGTTGAAGTAGGGAGCCTTCAAAGTCTCGATGAACAAAGAGCATAGCTCATTGTCGATCCAAGGGGATATACTTTCGCCGCCTTTTCCCTCCATCTCTGGGCATACTGCTTGAAACCTTCTCGGTCTTTCTGTGCCATGTTCTGGAGGTCTCTCCTTGTGGGTGCCGCATCACAATTGAATTTGTATTGCTTCAAGAAGGTATCAGCTAAATCCTTCCGAGTGCGACTTGCTCTGTCAATTGTATGCACCATCTTAGAGCCGCTCGAGAGGCTCTCGTGAAAGAAGTGAATGAGAAGTCTGTCATCTTCTGTTAGAGGCGAACATTTTGGCAATATAGGTTGCAGGTGGATGCGAAGTCCGAGTTCGGTGTACTTGTCAAAATCTGGAACCTTGAATTTGGGTGGCACCACCACATCGCACCGATCTTAGTGATGCCACATCCACGAGCCATACATATTCAGCCCTTCAATTGCTCTCAATCTTTCCTCTAGATGACAGTTTCTCATTTTCTTTTGACTTATTTTCTCCCCCTCTGCGTGGAATACTCCCAGTTGGGAGATGAGGTGAAGTGAATGGGAGGGATCACATTTGAAGGGTATGGGTCGGTGTTTTGAGCGGTTGGGTAATGAGAGTAAGGTAGATCATTATTTGTAGCTTGGATTAGTGTGATTGTCGTCGGGATGGGAGGCGAAAGGTAAGAGAAGTTGAAGCTTGGTGAGGATCATTTGTTGGAGGTGGTGGAGGAGGTAATGGCGGGCTAGACTGCTGTTGGTTTATTCAGGACATTTCTCTCATTAGTCTCATAAGTTACGAGACTGGTCTTTCAATTCGGAGACTTGCCCTGTAGGTTACGTACTTGTTCTGATCTTCCATTATCTTCTTTGTCCGAGATCTTGTTAAGTACACTCGCTTGGTGAACAGTGTGCTTGGTCAGACTTGCTTTGTTTGAAGCAATATTGATTTCCTGTGAGTAAAAAAGAAAATTTTAAATGAATTTTGAATTTTGCAAAGAAACTAAAAGTCCTGGTCTGGACGAAGGATACAGTGGCATTTGAGAGCCAGGTTGAAATCTGTAAAAGGACAATCGCACCAACTTTATCATGGCATCGTCCGATAGTCCGACTGTGAATGACAGGATTGAATGCGCATTTATGATACCTGTCCATATAGCGCATTCAATTTTTCACATAACCCTAGCGAGGGAGTTCCTACTGGAGTCATACTATTCATTCACAAATTTACTAAACAATGATCCAAAAATCACTTCATTAACTGAATAATTTGTACACCATATTCTTTACATCGGCCTAGGCTCTGGGAGGTTCTTTATAATGAGATGACATTTTCTGAGATACTCATATAACCTTTCTTCTTGCTTGGCGGGATCGAATGCTTTCAGGGCATACTCGGATTCAGGTAATAGTTCTTGTTTTCCCTGTGCTATTGTTCTCTCCAGCTGATCAACATTCTCTTTCAGTCCTTGATAGAGAGCGACATTTTCTTTCTCTTTCCTTTCTTTAGCACACTCTTTCAAGATATCGTTGATGAGTAGTGCTTGTTCTTTTAATTCAAGCTTCTTCTTTTTGTTTTCTTGCTTATACTCTTCAATGAGTATTTCTTGGTATTTCATCTTTTCCTGAAGCTTACTATTCTGTACTTTCATTTCTTTGGCCTCAGCTTGAAGAGAGTCTTTTTCCTTTTCCCACTGTACCTCTTGCTTTTGAACCCCATCCTTTCGGCTCTTGCCTCTTCCTTGAGTCTTCTCACCCTTCTCTTAAGTTTCTGCTGTTGGTCCTCCAATTGTTTCATTCGTTCTTGCAACTGTGAGTTCTCGGTATTTGCCTTTTGTAGCGAGTCAACCAGGCGATTATCAGCTTCCTCTAATAGGGCGTTTTGGCGAGGGTTGCTATCCTTGAATTCTCTGATGAGTGTTCTCGGTCCCTGTCAGTTCTCCATTTAAGATAATCGCCCGAGGCACTTGGGCCTTTGGGTGATCTCTCCATCAGAGTGATGTTTTCCCAAGACTTGCGAGCCATTTTCAACCCTTCTTCTTCCTTGAGCTCATGGTAGAAGCGACCTTGGTGGTATTCTTTGATGTTGATCACGGACTGCGTTGAGCCAAACTGCCTCATTACCAATGCCGGAGTGTAACTTTGTCACACCCTACCCCTCTGTAAGGCATAACATGATCCCGTAGTATACCTAATGAATTACCAACTCCGTCTACTGATAATCCATTAAATACACTACAAGGGATTTTAAAAACTTTTCTTCTTTACTGTGGTGAGCACTATTTACAGTGTGAAAGACTTTGGTGAATCAAGTGAAACAACTAACTCATTTGATTTATTTGGAGTATCTGTAAAAATTTTGGCAAGGTGCCATTTGTATTTTGGACAAAGCAGTTCTTGAAACACGTAAAAAGCACTTCAATATATTTTCAAATCTCAACTCCAACATTTTTATCAACACAACACATTTCTCAAGTCAAATCCACAGTGATTTTCAAAGACTAAGATACAAAAATATAACACAATTTTTACAAGCCAAATAACTCATAATTATTTTACAACTTTATTGTACAACTTAAATTTACAACTGCTCAAAACCAAGAACAAAATATACATACAGTGAATATACATTACTGTACAAAATGCCACATATGGTATACTCACTATACCCAAAATCTCTTCTTTGGCGGTACTAGCGGCCTAGTCTGCCTGTCTATCTCTCTACTGCGACGGCAATAAAAGCTATCATTTGAGACAATGTCTCGATGGTGAACAACATTAACAAAATACAATTTTAAATCACAATTCATAAATCATATCATTAGTGGATACTTAAAACCATAGTTGATTTCAAGACAATGAATGTCATAAGGAATTTAAACTCCAATTCACAAATTATCAAAATTCATAATAACACAATTTAGTCAAATAGCTTAAGAATACCGTATTGCCAATTCATACACAATTTGATCAAATTCTTGAATAACAGTTTTCCAATCAATGACACAATTTGATCAAATAATGAATAATATCGTTTGCAAATCAATAACACAATTCGATCAAATAATTGAATAATATCGTTTTGCAAATCAATAACACCATTCGATCAAATAACTGGAGAATACAGTGTTGCCAATCAATATCACAATTTAAGTCATGACACAATTTTTCCATATATGCAGTGATGTACACCACGACAAGACATACTCACCCCAATAATCGAAATCAATGAGGAGGAAGCTAGCTATTTTATGAGTTCTCATCCATACTCACCTCAGTGTGTGAAGTCAAAGAGTGAGGAACATCCTCATACTCTGCCATGTCTGATAAGTCATAGTGGGAGTAATAATCACACTCACCCCATTAATGGAGGAGGAACATATTATCAGTGTCATGCCAATTTTGAGTCAAATGAATTCCAAACATTTTATTCAAATGATCCGGAAGAATCCAATAAATTACCAACGTTATAAATTCATTCTCAAAATTGCAACACAATTAGTAATTCTCTTCAATTTCCACAAAACCATTTCTGATTGCTTTTCAATCAATAAGTATCCATCAATATCATTCAAATAATTTTTCTGATTTCAAACCATTCACCATGTTTTTCAATCAATAAGTGTTCATCAAACACATTTCCACAATTTAAAACAATAATATACAAATAGTCAATATTTATTTCAATTGAAAAATTCCAAAAGAAATAGCCGTTGTGCACAAACCTCTGATATTTGTCTCCTGGTCCTGACTCAGTATTTCTTTCCCTTTTGCTGAGTCCTTGTTAACTGAGAAACACAATTTGAAGTGTTTGATGCAAATTAAACTGTCTCTATCGATGGGGTTTGGTAAATAATGCACTGAACTCAATTATTCACTAAGTCACCTAATATACCGACCCTCATTGCGTTTTAGGTAAATTAGGTTTTAGTGTCGTTAATATGTCACATTCGATAAGGTTTTAGATTTGGTATGTTTTACCAAAGTCACTTCCTTGCTTAGTGCATTTTAATGCAAATTGCTGGATTCCGGAACACTGGTTTGACCTAACCGGACGATCTAGTTCCCTCGGTTTTCGGGCTTCGGTCAAAACTACAAACTTGTAGATCTATGTCTTATTGCACGCGGGGCAAAATTTTAGGTCAATCCGAGTTAAGTAGACCATGTTATGGTCATTACACTATTGCTGGTCAAATGGTATCAATTTAGGTCAATTTTTGGTCAATTTGGTCAACTCTGGTTCGGCCAGTTTTTGGACCCGAACTTGTGCAAGCTTTTTGACTTGCTTATGGTCATTTCTGGGCTTTGGTATCTTCATAATACTTGTAGGTATGGGTCTTAACTATTCATGGTTAAAATTTCAGGTCAATTGGACCTGTTTTGAGTGAGTTATGGTCTAAACACTCACTGCTGCCCAAATGGTCAGTTTTTAGGTCTCAAGTGTACCTAATCCGAATTGGTCATTTTTCACATCAACTTGCAAGCAGAATTTTGGTATGGTTTCTCAATGAAAGTTGGCACATTTTGTGCCTAGTTTCACCTCAAATTGGTCTCATACCAATTGAGGTTACACATTTCAGGTTATGGGCTAAAATGTACACTGCCCTCAATATGCATTTCACACCCCACTTCAAACACACATATACCTTGCAATTTGGTTCACTTCCCTACCAATCTGTTTTGGTGCATTAACCACAGTATAATCTACTTTACATTAACATTATTTTGGGCAGATTACCATTACCCTCAACACACCAAATATAATTCACATTTACAATATCTCAATACCATTACATACACACCTAAACACCACTAATTCTCACATACACTTTACACAATAATTTCATACACATATCCTTCATTCCTTAATGCCACAATTCTGCCAACACTCCCATGAATATACACATTTATTCAAGTGTCCCCAAGGCTGCCCAAATTTGTCCTTCAACATCAAAGTGCTGTCCAAGTTACCAATTCCCATCCAAGTGCATCATTCACCATATATACATGCATTAAATCACTAGGTTACTAAATCACCATGATTAACATTATTTCTCATCAATTATATACACAAATACCTCATCAAAAACGTGACCCATGGCTGTCCAAAATGAAAACAACAATAACCTTTCAAACTCAAAATTTTCCTTCACAAAACCAACACCCATAACATGCACACAAAACTTAACAAAGCTATCTTCAAAATTATGGACTTACCTTATGCTTGGAGCTTGTTAAACCTTGCTTAAACTTCTCAAATTTAGTATCAAACTCTTCCTTGTGATGAGTAGGCAAAGTTTCATGAAGGAACCCAAGTGAATGGAGTTGAAATGGAGGGATGGATCAAGCTTGCATGAAAATGTCCATGGAGTTTCCTCTCCCTTCATTCACGGCAACTTTGGTACAATGGAGAACATGAAGTTTCTGCCTTGGATAATGGATGTACACCTGCCCCACTATGTCTTTATTTTATTCCTTTAGTGGCCCACTCACATTATTTAACCATATTATAAGTTTAATGTGTTATTTACACCATTTCCACTCCATTTTTGGTTATTTGCATTAGGTACCACTAAACTAATTTTTCATTTTATTTTCTAAGTGTAATATTATTTATTTTTAATGGACATTTAGGTCAAAAGACACTTCGGGATGTCAATTGACCATAATGCCCCTGTTCGGGTGGCTTTCCCGATTTTTCGGTATTACCGGGTTTTGTCTGTTTTTCGATTTCTCACTTTTCTTTGTACTAATTATTTAATTTTTCTTTGATCTTTCTAATGATATTTATTCTTCAATAAGGTTCTATTTATGTCCTAAAAATGTTTTCCGTGGTTCCCGCATCGGGGCAGTCAACGGTCCACGCCGTGACTTCCAGTCTGATCACCCATCGTTAGGTTTCATTCGTTTAACTTGATCACATTTCTTTGCAATCATTTTTCCTTTGTTTTTCTTGTACTTTCTTTTCTTTTATTTCATTATTTTATGTCTCCTCACTCTCATTGAAGTGTGGTTCTAGGCATCCTAGCTGTCCGGACAACACTGGTCACTGGAGCAGCAGAACGCACTACCGAACTTAGGGGTGTTACAAACTTGTATACCCGGTTACTCCGATTAGGGATACCGACTGATTACCCCCTGTACTGATCAGAACGGGTTGGCCTGACGTCCACAGTTTCCTCCAACAGTAATCATGGCTATTGAAACTCAAAATCCGTTCCCACCACTGCTGTTCATTTTTCAGACTGATTACTAACCGGGTCATTCTCTCGATGGGAGGCTGGTCAAGGTACCAAGTCAACCCCTTCGTCTCCACGGGACACATGTGACTGATAATCCAGAGGTATAACAGTTGAGAACAACACTTAAGGGACCCTTTGCCCTGTTGTCTGCAGTAGGTAAGGGTTAATAAAGTCTCCGCAAGGATCGCCGGTATTGGATTGATCTGCTGCCTTTCTACTGTCCAGAACACTTCCACCGCGTTGCAAGTTATGATTCCCAATGGTCCTGGGAACAAAATCAGACCATAGATTCCCAAGGCGAGTGCTACCGAAGCTTGATCCCACTGTTTCTCTCGGAGGCATTGATCTAACCATTTCTGGAGATATGTCCAATACCAACCATGCGTGTTTCCTTTGGCGGTTTCTTTTGACTTCACTTCTTCTGGGGGAGTACCCAACATATGTGCCAGTCGTTTCCAGGTCTGCCTATGTTCGAGGTGTAGGTAGATCCGGTTCTGTAATGAGTAAGGAATCCCTAGCAATGTCTGATATTCTTCCATAGTGGGAACCGTATCAATGTCATTGAAAGAGAATACCCCGTACTTAGAATTCCAAACTGACAACATGGCTTTTAATGCCGTGATTTGGACCCTGACTTGCATTAAGGTTGCAATCCTTCCGTACTTCTCTTCAAATCGTACCTTAACCTGATCGGGAAGCGACCTCCATCCATTAGATAGACCCTCGAGGTTGTTCATTCTGACCTCTATTTTATCCAGATCTAGTGAAGGTATTGAGCTAGCGTGTGCCTCGGAAACATCATTTTGCGAGGGTACCGACCTATGAGCTGATTTGGACCAAAGTTTAGCATGCTGAGCCTCTTCTGCCGACTGACTCGAGGATGCCATGATAAAAATGATGCCTATCCTTTTACAGACTCTTGGTTTGGTAATGCCTGCGGGAAAATTCGTTAGTAAGACAAATTGGGGTAATTTTGAATCATACTGTTGACAGGGTGACACGTACACATTTATCAAAGTAGGAAAATGTGTAGGTGTTCTAGTAGGATTCAAGATTACCCTCAAAAAATTGAACTAAAGGAAATTAAAGCAGAATAGGGTAAGAGTAAGCATGCCCTTTTTGTCCTGCAATAGGGAGACTCCTAATACCGGGTGAGCGCTACCTATCTGGATAGTTCTATCTTATAAGGTAGTTTACTACGGCTTTCAACTATTGTGATAGTTTAGCTCAGGATCTAATTTTCTAAAAGCCACAGGTTCCCAAATTACCCCTACTGTAAACAGTAGAGCCCCATTCTATCCCCATGATATTATCGGGAAAATTCCACGGGTATCACGGTGAATAGAACGAGTTTCAATTTGAGCAGAAGCCTTCACGGATACTAACGGGGTAAAACCCACGGGTACAGCTACATGACCCCCTCCTACTTTCCTAAAAGGGTAAGAAAGCCCGGGTTAGGACCATAGTGTGTGAGGACATGGTGTGAGTGTTCAGTGTGTGAAGGGACACCTTTACCTCTTCCCAATTCAAGGGGATTTTATTTTTCCATTTTTCCCTTTTTTCCCCCTTTTTTGAAATGAAGAGCACTGTGGGAAATAGAACAGGCAAAACGAACAAAATAGTTAGTAGCAATAATAATTAATGTATAAAACATCGCTGAATGAACCCATCTAACTATAATTTGATCTAACAAAATTAAATCTACTTTTGGACCACTAGATCGGGGTTAAAATTAAGCGTCCCCAGTGGAGTCACCAATGCTGTCGCAAGGGATTTTGCGGTCGCCTGGACGATCACTCACCGAAGTGGGAAAAATGAGGAGTCGCCACCTTAGTTTTGAGGGAAACTAAAGAAAATCATTTGGGAAAATAAATTAAAAATGAAACCACTTCAAAACAGAGATTCTAGGTTCGGGGTCCGTAAACGGGTGGGGAAGGTGTTAGGCACCCCACCTCGTCCCTTAATAAGGGTAAGTAGATTTAATTTTGCGTTCTTTATAAATTAGTTGAGAGGGCTCGGATGGGAATGTTAATCCTTTTTTTTAAAAGGAAATTTTGATCTTTCACTAAATTCGGATCACTCAGATACACAAGTAAATGAGACCTCCTTAGTGAATTGACGTTACAAATTTTTAGTTCTAAGATTATTTTGCGTACGGGTTAAGATTTGGTGTGAGAATCGGATAAGAACTCTCCTCCAATCTCTTTTAAGTTATTTATTGAAATTTTGGAGGGAGATCGGATAAGAACCCTCCTCCGATCTCCTCTAGACGTTTATTAAAACTTTTAAGTTGAAACCGGATAAGAACTCTCCTCCGATCTCTTTTTAACGTTTATTAAAATTTTGAGGGGAGATCGGATAAGAACCCTCCTCTGATCTCCTCTAGACGTTTATTAAAATTTTTGAGTTGAGACCGGATAAGAACTCTCCTCCGATCTCTTTTAACGTTTGTTAAAATTTTGAGGGGAGATCGGATAAGAACTCTCCTCCGATCTCCTCTAGACATTTATCAAAATTTTTGAGTTGAGACCGGATAAGAACTCTCCTCCGATCTCTTTTTAACGTTTATTAAAATTTTGAGGGGAGATCGGATAAGAACTCTCCTCCGATCTCTTTTAGATTAACAGGAGCCTGAAAGGGACTTTTCCGATCTCCCGGATTTTAACTTCGGCTATATGACATAAGAGCCTAAAGCTAAGGATTCTGGCGTTCAAAGATGCTGGGGATAAGGCTTCTCGATACCTTTTGGCTAGATGGGGATAACTAGGCTTGATTTACCGACCTTCCATGTATTCATTTTACCAATATCTATTAATGACCGATCTATTCTGTTTTGCTTATTTTGGTTTTATTCCACTTTATGACCTCTTTGTCGAATCGCTGTTCACGTCAGCCTAATAGTTTGGCTATCTTCCTGACGCGTTATTCAGGTTCTCTCTTTTAAAAGAGACCCCTAAGTTGCAGTTACCTACGTCTTGCCTGACCATTTACACGCTACTAGGAACCAGAAAAACTTGCATGACGAAGATTAATAAAATGACGGACTAATTACTAAAGAGATAACTCGAGAGTAACATTCTTTTGGGTCCTTTTGCACAAAATGAACTTGGAGAAAATCACATACGTAAGAAGAAACAAAGAAAGTGCGAAAAATAAATGTAAACACTTAGTAAAACAGCAATATGAGCTCTTACCTGTGAGGAGCCAAATCTACTGAAATAGCTACGGGGTGGCAAATAGAGATAAGACAGTGGACTGATTAGCCTGAGAGCTGATGTTCGTAGGGAAGTGAAGGGAGCTCAGCTAAAATATAATCAGATTAAGATAAAAGCCGAGTGGAATGAAGTTTAGCTTAGACAGTGGGAATGAAAACAGAGATGATAAAGGGCTGAAAGTGAGGGTGTGACCAGATAATGAACAAACTGGAAATGTAGAGTTCCAGTATCCAGAATCCTTTTCAAGAAACACTTCAGAAAACTAGTTTCAAAAGTTTTTCCAATCAACACTTCAAAGTAGCGGAATAACAAACTAAATGAAGTTTTCAGAGTTCTTCCGCTATAATAACAGCCTCTTCTTTTTGTCCGTCCGTCCCCTCAACAGTTTTTTTCATGCAGGTATTTATAGGAATCGAGCGCCCTCCCGTGAAGGGTCAGGATTTATTTTGAGGGAGATGGAGGGTCAAGATTTCGAAGGACATGATCGGATGTCCAGGGATTAAAGAGAATCAAAATGAATGGCTGAGATCCCTCTTCAGAACGTTTGTCCTTTTCTTCTTTCAATCTGACGGTCCCAGATCTTCTTGTCCGGAACGATCTAAGGGCTAAGAGCGAAAGACGCTGGTATTGTCGTCTTCTCTCTTGATCCAAGGGTTCCGGGTTTGTCCTTACAAGTGAGATCAACGGTGGGGATTGGGATGTACAAGACTGTCATGACATACCACACACGGCTTTGGCGTTGCGGGCGATTCTTAGGCGTGCGGTGGAGATCTCGCCTGCAACGCTTTAACTACCTCGGCTCTGATTCTGACAACGGTTATTTGGGATTTGTCTTATTCCTTTTGTCTTCCGATCCTTCCTCTTTCTGATCTCTTTCACATGTTCTTTCCGATCTTTCATGCTGGTCTCCCATCTTCCGATCTATTATTCCGATCTTTCCCTTCCTTAGGTCCGGTCTGGTCAAAGCATTAATTGCCCCTCGATTCCAGAAGCGTTCGCTTCGTTTTCTGTTCAGCAATAAATGCTCATTTTCCCCTATATATACCCCTGTTGACAGAGACATTTCCTTCATCTGATTTTCCTCTCTTCCTTCTTACTTTTCCTGTTCTAGCTACTCCGGTGGAAGTTCCGGCCATGATGGTGGTTTTTGATCCCTTTCTGATGAGCTTCTTTAACCACCGGCTGAAAATTTACGATCCCGGTGATCGCATAACCCTAACTGACGATGGTGAGAGAACTGGATTTGACCGATCTGTATTGCGGACCTCGGTTGTACCGATCTCGAGTCGCTCAACTGAGTTCATTCGGCTTCTCATCACATTGAGTGTTCCGACAGCGGCTTTCCTCCACATTGGGTGTTCCGACAGCGCCTCGGTTCTGGTCGGTGACACCCCTTTGGATCAGTCACAATGTGACATTCCGATCCCTAGAGATCGCCCAAATGATGTATTTTATTTTCAATGCAATCCGATCTCTAGAGATCACAGAAATGATGTAATCCAATTTAGTGTAATTCGATCCCTAGAGATCGCCCAAATGATGTAATCCGATCTTTTGAAAATGAAGACTTTATTTCGTCGATTATCATCTTATTATTTTTGCATTGATTATTTTCCGATCTCTAATGTGATTATCCGATCTGGTTCTTTACCTGAATGACACTTAACTGATCCTTCATTCAGAATATTTAACTTATTATGCTGATCTCCAATTGACCGATCTCGGAACATTCGAATATTTGAGAGAAGTGTCAGAAAAGCTATCGAGTCCCACCAATCGATGCGTTGCCTAGAACCTCGTGAGCATTAAATGCTCGGACTAGTATAAATAGGGGTGGAAGGGTTAGCTAGTTGTTCTCTCATTCCATTTTCAATCCCCTGCTCACAACTTTGAAGTTCTCTCGTTTTCTCAAGTTCTTCCGACGCCGATCAGACTCCGGTAAGGGCTTTGATCTTCTTTTTTAGTTTAAGTTCTTTATTCCTTTTGAAAATGAGCGGTGCCGAAGGTCAGAGAGCGGCGAGCCCTCCTTCCATTCAGTTCTCATGGTCGTCCGATGAAGAAGAGGTAATCGGGCCAAGCACGCAACCTGAACCCCCTAGGGTCTCCGCTCCAGCTCGGGGGCGGATCATACCATCAAGGCGTGCACCTGTTTCAGGGAGGGAGACTCTCCCTATAGATGAGCTACCGTCGGTTCTTCGAGTATCCGATCTGTAATCGTTTAGTCAAGAATACAACATTCGGCCTGATTCGTACGAGCTAATCAAGTGCCACGGCGATCTTCGTGTCGATCACTCCTTTGAAGAGAACGACATGGTTATGGTGTACGAGGAACAGTTAAAGGCCGGTCTCCGGTTCCCTCTAGATGACTTCTATAAGGAAGTCCTAAAACTTCACCGAGCGTGCATTGCTCAAATTCACCCTAACTCGTGGCGGATCTTGGTAGCCTTCCGAGGTCTATGCCGAGCTAAGGGAATCAGACCTACGGCTAAGGTGTTCGCCGAATCGCATGCACTAACTCATTTGAAAGGATGACGAACACTTTGGTTCTTTCAGCGAAGCCTCATTGCGAGCTCTTTTCCGATCGCCTCATCCCTTAAGAATTGGAAGAACCGTTTCTTCATTCTGAGGAGCAAAGATCCGAGCTGCTTTGAGGACTTCCCCCGTAGCTGGTGGTACCAGGGGCCTTTGCTTTCGAAGCATATTACCCTGAACCAGGAGGAAAGCTTAGTAGTGATGGATCTGAAGAGTCTAGCCGCCACTCAAAAGTATTCTTGTTTGGATGCGGTGACTGCCGAGTTGCACCACTGGACTATTCAACTGCTCACCGGCCAAGACCGCGAACTTCCGCTCTCTGACCTCGGCATTGGTATTTTCTATATCTCAGCTCTCAGGACCTTAGCGATCTCACTGACCTTTTCTTTGTGCAGGTATGGCGGGTGGTGAAGGTTCTAGGAAACGGAAGAAGGACAAAGAGATCTCCCGGAAAATAAAAGAGATGAAGCGTTCGGAAATGCTTCGAACACCTGGTCATGAATCTGGGGAAGTACAAGGGGACCTGCCTCAACCTTCGGATCTGCCGACCGCTGAAGCTGTCCGATCTCCTCCTAGATTGGAAGAGCAACCTCCGGCTCTTCCGGTTGTTCCAAGCACGGAAAGGGGTCCTTCTCAATCTTCTGGGAGGACCTCTTCTCGTGGCGCTCAAAAGCTAATCGAGTCCCTGAAGAATAACCGAACTGTTCGGGAGAACCCCGGTTTTGCCCAAGTCTTGGGGTCTTCCATCTTTCTTCGGGAGGATCGGGACAGGCTATCCTCGAACAGCCTTGATGATATCTTAACTCAATCCATGAGCCTGAACGTGGAGTTCCTGGTGAATCAAACCATGGTTTGGGAAAAGGTTCAGCGTCTGGGTAAGGAGATCGGGAAGAAAAATCAGGAAGTGGCTTCCCTCCGATCCCAACTCTCATCCGCTCAAGATTATATATCTCAAGTTGAGGGGCGGGCGAAGTTTTATGAGGACAGGTGGCGGCCGAATCTTGTTCGGGCCGAAAGGAGGAATCGGGTTCTCGGAGAAGTCCAGGCGCTACAGGCCAACGAAGCTGCTCAGGTCGCCCAACTCATCGAAGAGCTTAAAGAGAAAGACGGGGAGCTTAAGGAGAAAGATGAAGAGATGGTGACGGGAATAGCCGGGGCCTATGTGAATGCTCACAAGGACCTCTTGGCCGAACTCCAGAAGCGTTACCCAGGGGAGGACTTCTCTTGGATGGCCGACCTGGCTCCTGAGGGTGACGATGAGGACAGTGAGGAGGAAGCCGAGGGTGAGAGAGAGGGTGAGCAAAATGTAAATCAAGTCGGGGTGACCCTCCAATTTGAATAGCTTGTACAAAAATGAAATGAAATGGGCTCTCTTTTGTTCAATGAATGGATGTGATTGGAAAATCTCTGAATTGCCTAAGTATTTGATTGTATGAGCATAGCGAAACAATAACTAAATGCAATTATTAATCTAAGTATGAGAGATCGGAAAGCACAATAAGCATGAGATCGGTGGGGAAGAAATGCTGAATGGGACTTGATTAAAATTGAAAATTTGACTTAAACACTTAAGATTGGAATCCTTATTAAACCGAACCAAAACCTTAATGCTTAAACTTTTGAATGGGAGATCGGCAATAAAACTGGTAGGAAAAGATCTAGTGCCAGTTCATTTATCAGGAATATACTTGACGGGTCCTGAGTTTCGACAATGGGTTTGAGAGATCGGTGAGCGATAGGTAGTAAAGCTTTGGTGATCACGAGAACTTAACAATTTGATTTAATTCTTTGCGGGGAGAGATCGGAATTGTGACAGCCTATCAAAGAGGGATCGGAAATGTGATTAGCTGTCCAAAGGAGGCTTAGTACCGGGGATCGGTTTCAAAGTTTTATTGATTTTGGGAATCGGCCAAAATATGGTGTCGACATTATTTTCATGTTTTCTTGTTCTATTTCATACTTACCACTTGTAAATACAAGCATGAGTGAGTAAATACCTAGGATTTCAGAGTTGGGTGTAATGATTTAAGTTTTATTTGTAGATTCATACTAGTTTTAACCAGATTTTAGTATATATAAGTTTTGATTCTTATCTTGTGTACTTATTTACATATCCATTGTTGGTACTCTTTGGGTTTTATTTTTAATCTTAGATTGAAGGACCGAGAGGTGAAGATTTATGATAGATAATCAAGATAATAAACTTAATCACCTAATGTTAGAAATAAACTAGTGGGTTAAGAGGAATTTTAAGTTGATTAAAGTGCTTAAAGGGTTTTGGGTAATTGAACATAGCATGAGAATGGGGTTTAGTTTCCTTTAAAACACTCTTTAGTTTGCCTGAAAGAGAAATTAAAGGAAATCAAAATCAACTTCCTTCAAACTTGTATTTCCCTTAAATCAATTTTGCCATTAATCAATTAAATTTTTGATTACTTGCTGAAATTATAGCAAATTAGTACAGTGCTTAGAATTTTAATTGCTTAATTCATTATAAATTTCTTATTTTCTCAATTTAATTTGCTGCATCTCTTACTCTATTTTTGGCACAAATTATCGATAGCCCAAATAATCGTGACTTTTATAGTTTGGTACTCAAACAACAAATCTCTGTGGGATGATATCTTTTCTTTACTACTTGAATGACCCGTATACTTGCGGAGTACGCATCACTGATTTTTTAAGCCTTCTTAATTTGCTACTCTAAGGCCTTACCCATACTTAAAAATAAAACCCAACCCATTTCATATATATATATATATATATATTAAATCCACTAACCCATTTTACTTTAGCCCATTTTAACAAGTCCATGCCCAATGACCAAGCCCATAACCCATATCCATTATCCACAATCCCCACTACCCTCTTCTTCCCTCGCCATAACCTTTGACACAACGCACATCGTCCCTTTCCCTTTGCACTACAACCCACAAACTCACAACCACCATTCTTCTGTTATTTCTTCTACTCTTTCTTCGCATTCTTCTTCTCTAATTTTTTTTATCAATTTTTTTCTTCTAGTCTTTTTCCCATTCTCAACCATGGCTGACTCCCCATTATCCTTCAAAGATTCCCCTCCCCATTCACCATCCCCTTCAATGTAACCTGGAACCACCAAGTCAAAGGAAATGGGTGATGCTATTGGAACTCCTTCTGGCACTGTTTCTTCCAAGCCGCCAATTGCTAGCCATCAATAAAAAAAGGCAAAAAGTATAAAGCCTTACAAATCCACAAGCGGTAAAAAGAGAAAGGAACCCGAGCCTCTAACCCAATTGCAATCTACTTAGTAACTCACGTCTGCCAAATTTAGTGCTCGAATTGGTATTTTGAAATCAGGTGTGAAGCATCTAGGGAAATCCTCAGGTACCACCTCTATTCCTCGGTCTGTAACTATTGCTAAACATTGAGTTTTACCTTCTGCCGAGATGAAAAAAATTAAGAAAAGAATTGAAAATAGGGAAATTGTGCAGGCTCGATATTTGGATATTTTTACACTTAAATCCTTGAATATTTATGATGAAATGCAAACTCTGTTGACTGCATTGGTTGGGAAAGATTTGTTCACAAGTAAGAATTAGTTTACCTCACTTTAGTGCATGAGTTCACATCCTCACTGTCCACTAATGCACATAAATATGAGATGGATCATAAATTGACAATGCATTTTAGATGTATGGGTAAAGATAGGATGTTATCACTTGATGAGTTCCATCACATATTTGGGCTCCCTACCGATGGTATGCTTAGGATGCCCACAAGTAAGCAGGAGTATAATGACCATGAGTTTTAGCAGCAAATTGCACCTTTAGGAGGAGTTTTCAAGCTTAGGCAAAGTAAGGCTTCAAAAATAAAAAATCATTTCTTGAGGTTGCTTCAGAGGTTAATAGCTAACATAATTCTAGGCAAAGGAGCTAGTGTTGGCACAATGAATCAATATGATTTGTTTTTCTTATGGTGCACCAAAACTGGTTGGAAAGTTTCCCTTAGTTATTTTTTCTATCAGCATATGCTATACTAAGCCACTAAGGGTACTAATAAGATTGTGTTTGGAGGGATGATCACACTAATTGCACACTATTTTGGTTTTTACCTCAAATTCATCACTGTGCTGCTATAGTAACTGAGTTGCAATTTTTGGATGGACCTCACTTAGTTAACCAAATATTTTGTATTAAGAATGAGACTACATAACTTTATGAGATTCCAACTCCAGTAACAACACCACCAGATTCCCTTACTGCAATTGGTTAACCATTTGCTGCTCACCCTACTAGTTCCCCTACACCATCTATACAACCTTCTACACAACCCATAGCATAGCCTTCGCACTAAGCTCCACCATCAGCTCAACCTTCTGCATCAACGGCTTCTGGTCCTACCAACTCAACCCTTCTAACATTCTTGGAAAATATCAGTGATGAGATATATGCCTTCCATAAGATAACATATTAGTTTTTTCAGACATTAAGGGATCTCGCAGATATCTATTTGGACATGAGTGCTAAAATGAAAGATGAACTACAAGTTATCGTGCTAAGTTAGAGCAGATAGAGACTAACTAAGCACTGATTCTGAGCATTATTTCCCCATAGCAGCCACCAAAATCACCACCACCTCCACTAGATGGTAAAAGGAAAGGAGTTGATATTCTTAGCTAGATAGCTTTTAGTTGCAACATTTATATTTCATGTCTTTATTTAATTGCTTATGTAGTTAGTACTTTTAGTTACCTATTTAGTTAGTTTTATGCTTTCATAACTTTCTCATATTGTTAGCTTATTTAGTTAGTACTTTACTTGTGTTTTTTTTATTATTTTTTATTTGAGACAGTTGCTTATTTAGTATTTTTACTTGCTTGTGAGTACTTTAAATATGCACTTTCTTTTTATTTTGAATCTTTAATGCTTTACTCACTTGTTTTTAATATGCTCATTTGGAATTTCACATGTTGAATGTTTATCTCATAATTATATTTTTAACTCTTCACCTCCAATTTCATTTTGAGCTTAATTGATTTCATGAATTCCATTTCCCTGTTTCTTTGTGCAAAGTGTGCAGCAGTTGTTCAAAATTTTCTTTAATTAAATTAGATGCATCTTCGCTGAGGTAACACATCTTATCTCAGCTTGTGTTATTTATAACACAAGTTGTGCTACTACTTACGTAGTAGGGTGACATTTATCCACATTCTCTTAAGTTCATTAGGCTTACTTATCCATTCTTTATGCACATATTAGCCATATATTCTTTCTGCACAGTATTTGAATGAGCCTCTTGAATTTATTTTCAAGCCTAATTATCCCATTCCTTGCATTCTTTTTTTTTTTTATTCTTTTGACATTGAGGATAATGTCCAATATGAGTATAGGGGAGAGGGCAAATTTTTGTAAAATTACTTTTTCTTTTCATTTGCATATAGTTACATACTCATTCATTAATTCATACTTGTACATATTCATACATAGTCACTGCATATAGTTTCATATACTTAATTATACACACTTAGTTGCATATAGGTTCATTATATATTCATGCATTTCATTTATTCATTTAAAATTCTTGGATTTAAACCAATCTTTGGAATTTCAGAAGTTGCTTATTCAAGCAATTTAACTTGCCTCTAAATGGTTAGTGGAATGAAAGTTTTCAGCTAGGTACAAAGTTTTTAGCATTATCCTTTCTTTTACTTGATAGCTGGAAATTAATTAATTAATCTAGGTATGCAAATTCCAATTAGTTATTTTGAGTTCTTGAGTGTCTGAATAAGCCTTTGAGGAAGAAAATTGTCTTTATTATCTCACCATTCCTAGAACAAACATCTTCAATTTTTCAAAGCAAAATTTTTAACTTGCATTTGATAAGAATATAATTTAGGCATTCCTTCATAATTTAAACCCTCATAGTTAGCCTTAACCTACCCCTAATTTTGTTTTAACCCTTGACCCCCTATGAGCCTTAATTCCCTAATTTCTTTGGAACCCAAATCATTTACCTCGCCATAGACTTAAACACTACCACCCATTTATGAGAATAATATTTTAGCAATCAAGTGCATTTTTGATACACACACACACACACACATACATATATATAACTCTTGAAGGATTGAAATATCTTGAAAAGTGCTAAAGTAATTGTGACAATCTGCTAAAAAGTCACCAAAATATCCCAAAAGTAATTTGGGGTGTGACATAAAATAGGGACAAGTACAAAATCAAAAGAATATAAAAGTAGTCCCTATATATAATCATAAAAGTAAGTTAGCACTTGACATTCACTGTGAATTTCTTTCCTCTTGAGTTCCAAAAAAAAGAAAAAAAGAAAAAAATTTAAATGAGAAAGAAAAGAGAATATTTTATGTACTTTGAGTTTCATGATTATTATTCTCATATTTTGTTTTCCTTATTGCCTTTCTTTGTTAACTACAGTTTTACCCTATTTAACCTCATTGCAACCCTTAAAAGACATAATGATTCTTTGAAAAATGCTTGTTACATTAGTGGAGTTAGATCTTTTATGCTTGCATATGGGTTTGGCAATATAATCCTCCATACATTGCTCACCATCTATTTGAGACACATTGGCTATCTATTTCTATTAGGTTTATTTATGCACAATTAACTCTTGTAGCTGGTTAGTATTTGTTGCTTGGGTTGATTGGTTAACTCTTAGGTATTCTATAATTGTTTAGAGTGATTGCTTAATTCTTTGTGCTTTGCTGGTGCGAATTCGGAATGTTAATGGCTAGAGGTAAGTTTGATAGTTTAGATTAGTGATTTTTGTGTTTTCAAAGGCTGATTCCCTTCTAAATGAGTTTTAATGAAATTTTGCTTGGGGAAAAGCGAGAGTTTGAGTATGGGAGAATTTGATGCATGCATTATTATTTAGGCATAATTTTGCAACTACTTTACCCTTTGTTTATAGCTTTATAATAGAAATTAGCCTTTATTTAGTTAATTTTGCCTTTTCATGCTTTTTAGTTTAATTTATAGAATCTATTTATTTTGCAAGTTAAAATTTGGAGAATTTTGGTGATGTTTTGGTCATAGCTGCCATTTGGAAGAAATCAGAGCTGAATTGCAAAGTTTTAAAGAGAAAAATTTAAAGTTGAGTTTTAAAGAAATAGAAAGTTACATAACCTATGACACAACTTGTGTAGCTTGTGTCGCAGTTAGAAATGAAGTTTTTCTTAGGCCAAAGTTACACAAGCATAGATATAATCTCATTTAGCCTGTGTTGATGCACCTGATGAAGCTCAACATTTTTCAGAAGGTTACACAGCTTGCAACACAACCCAATTAAGCTTGTGTCATTTTAATGAAAAATGCTAACGTGGCACCTTCTCTCCTCTAATCCAATACATCATTTCTCTCTAAAATCTTCTATCTTTTAACCCATTCTAGGGCAGAACCCTGAAGGATACAAAAGCATCTTTTTCTCTTTCTTACCCTAAGGAGAAAATAAGGACATTTTGCTAGAAAGAAAAGAAGAGAAGAGAAAGGAGCATTCTTAGATCAGTTTTGTAGCAGCTAAAGGGATGTCTTCTCCAACGTTTCAACAATAGATTCTTCACCATTTTTATTAAGTTTTTCTTTCACTTAGCTTAGTTTTTCATTTCTTCTTCATTTCTCTACTTGGGTTTGTCTTGAAACCATGTTTAGTGAGTAGAACTTTGAGATTTTAGAGATAGGTATATAAATATTGCCTTGTAATATGGATTTTGAACTGATTTAGCTATTTAAATGAGATTTGCTGCATTTTTTATTTATTGCTTGTGAGCTTATTGTCTTACTTAATGAAAGACCCTCATTAAGTTAAGTTTTAATCCTTTATGGATGGACTGAAAAGTGAATATTTGGGATATATAATCATGTAATGAACTTGATTTTCTTGGTGTTAGAAATAAGCTAAGAAGATTAAGAAGACTTTTAAAATCAATTAGAGCATTAAATGGGTTTTTATGAGGTTTGAAATACCGTGAAAATAGGATTTGATTTAATGAAAACCACCTTTGAAATGCTTGAAAAAGGTTTCAAAGAACTAAGAATTGATTTCCTTCAAAATTGCAAATCTCATGTATTTGGCTAAATTAGAGATAAATCATATACAAGTACTAATGAAAGGCCCTATCTCTAGAATCACTTTAATTTTATTAAAGTTAGATTTAAATCATCCCAAATTCGTAATTGGTAATTTTAGTTTAAATTTTAGTCATCTAGTTTAATTAGTTTAATTAATCATTTGATTTAGTTTAAATTCCTCAAACATCAATTTTATACTCAATTTCATTTTAATATCTTTAGATTTTGACATTCTTATTGGCTTATTCATTTAATTCCAATTTGAATAGAATTCTCTGTGGGAATGGCATATTTAATTCTATATTACAGTGACCCATGCACTTGTAGAAGCTATTTTATAGCACATCACTCCTAGTTAATAATGATAGCAATAAACGACTCCAACATGTCTTGCATGTCTTTTTGGGAGTCTCCATTTATTGGCATTGTGATTGTAAGAATAGGAGTGATTTTGGTTTCCAAAACCTTACTACTAGAGATATATTATGGATTAAGAGATTTATGAAGTACATTGCATTTATTAATGTTCCTAAAAAACCTATTACTTTATATTGTGATAACCAAGCTACAACTCACAATACAAAG